>NC_084657.1:14982126-15283733 GCF_019802595.1 Syngnathoides biaculeatus
GAAACATCCCCCCACACCACCACCATAAAAACCTCTAGAACCACACCTAGAACCAGTCAAAAACTAATTCAGGTATCAAGTCATAAAAGACTGAGATAAAAAGGTCTGAATGGTCCCAGTATGGCTCTTCATTTTGTCTGCTACTATTTCAAATGAGAAGTGATTAAATGCTAACATGCTATCAGTTGCTAAGCTAACACCCAGTAACGTGAGCTGAGCTGAGCTGCGCCGTCGTTGGTCACTCTCAGGGGACCATTTAGTTTTCTCCTTGTTCCAAATCCATCAAGTCTCTGTGGCGTACTCGCGTGAGGACATCTTAATCCTTTCCGGTGCGCTCTTCTATCGATCTCCGCCAAGGAGACTCCATCTTTGCGCTTATGCTTCACCTCACCTGAACGCGCCCCCCCCTGAATTCACGTCCCCCGAAGACAGCAAGGTCGGCGAAAGCCTCGCTCATGTTGGTGGGATTTAGCTGCAAGAGAATCCCAGTAACCCCCTCTTGACCTCCACTGAGACTGTTGCTTCTACACACGAGGATTCCTCGGGACACTTTGTTAAAGTGCACTGACAAATATGATTCAAAATAGAAATTCCGCCTTTATGAAGGCCCTAAACACAATTGTCAAAAACCTCATTTGAAACCCCAACACTGTCTTACCATAAACCATACCTCAAGGTTGAAGCCAATATTAGAAACCCGAGATTGAAAGCCAAAATTGAAACCTTAACACATGTTTGAAGAATTTACGCGAGGCTACAAATGTAATTTGAAACCTGAACTGAAAACCACAACCCTGCTTTGAAAAAATAATCCTGGCCTTAAAACCCTAACTTGAACGACAAATTCATGCTTAAAACCTTCATTTGAAACCCTAAAACTTGCTTTAAACATCAATCCAGGTTTAAAACCCCAATTTAGAACTGTAAACCGTGCTTCAGGCCCTGATTTGAAACCCCAACGGGAAATTTAAAACTTTGAAATTTGACAACGTATGTTGCGACAGCACCACTTAACTCCCTCACACCAACTTTGAAACCCCAAACCTGCCTTCAAACCCCAATCCTGTCTTGAAATTCTAATTTGAAATCACAATTTAAAACTGTATCTGTGTCTTGAAACATGTAATGCAGGACTGAAACACTAACTTTGACTTAAAACCTTCATTTCAAACCCCTGCCCTGACACGAAGCCCTACTTCAAAACCACATTTAAAAGCCTTAACCAAGCTTCAATTCCTAAATTGAACCCTTAAAGGTCAACTGTCATCCCTATAAACATTCTAAAATAGATATTAAAATGAAAAATACATCGAACATCATTCACTTCAACGTCCATACGAAAAAATAAATATGAGCGGAGAGCACGTCATCCATGCGCAAAGTTGCGGAAGTGTCATTCAACATCCAAACGGTCGCCATTTTGGCTGTATTTACTCTCCGTGATCGCCACTGAAAACATGCTGTGGCCCTTACTGTGGGGCACGTCCCTTCAGACACGGAAGCTCTTTTCGAAGAAGAGAACATCTCACAATCGAGTGAAGTGTCCGGGGCAATATTACCCTATTGTTTCGAGCCATATTTAGATGATATGCAGATCACTTCTAACTAACAACAGACTCCCAGACAGTATGTATGAGCCAGCCCAGCCGAAGCTGTGCTCGCTCACGAGGCACGACACGGAAGCCGTCCAACGCGCACATCGACACATTAAGCACCCCTGTCATATGTACGCGGATCTTTTGTTACGTTGTGAGAGACGGATTACGTGGTCCCCCCTAAACTATTATTTTTTTTTTAGTAGCTGTATGCACACCTACCTGCTATTTGGAGCCCACAAACCTCTCGTCCTTTGCACCCATGCAATCCATTTTTCACGATGAACCGAGTCTCTTGGAAACTTATGAAGAGCGAATACATCCTCCTGAGTGTTCAAACAGTATCCAGCAATGCAACGAGCCGGCATTTTGGCGAACACGAAGGAACAACGAGCTACCTACCCGGAGGTCAAAACTAATAGAAATAAACGAGCCCGCTTGAGCGCGCTACTGCCTCCAACGTCACTTCCTGGTTCTTGTCGAAAACACATCCCTCGAGAGGATTTTCATGGAGGCGGTTGCAAAAAGCTGTATACGTCAAAATCATGTTTTGTGCTGTTTTTTCATTAATAACATACTAAAAACTATCTATTTCATGAGACTTGACCTTTAAATTGGAACTTAAAGACCGACTTGAAACCCAAATGCGAATTCGAAAGCCCAATGCAGATCTTACTCTACTAGTTATGTTAATTCTACCCCCATGCAAGACTCAATAGATCATGTTCCCCATTTACATCCCAAAAGACAATGAAGATTCCCCCCAAAAAAAAGGGGGGGGGGGAGTAATTCCAGATGAACAGGGCTATGATTACAAATCGCAACACGTCCCCGAGGCAGCATCAGCGCGACGCCGACAGAGGCCTCACTCCGCTCCATCTTATGCAGGCTTGGCGAAAAGGCAGCTTTTCACGCCGGATTGTGCCCCGTGATATAGATGAAATATTACAATTGCTACTAAAGTGTCTGTGGGGTCCTTTTTGGCTTGACATTATGGAGACAAAAGCACCTTCATACGCGATTAGCGAGGCAGCATTAGCCGGATGTCAGTGCAGTTAGGAAGGGCAGACGATAAACAAGTGACTTATTAGCTTGTTTGCCGTGTCACGCGCACTCGCACAGAAGCACACACACTCAGTACATATTTATACAGTATTGGTGCCTCGTGAAATAACCCCCCCAAAAAAATGATAAACTCAAGGACTGGGAAGCTCCTGACATAAATCGCTAACAACGTTCCTTCGATTTTCCAATAACGTGATGAGAAGTCAACACGTCCCGCGGAGCGTGGGAAGATTGCACAAATGTAGCATTGACATGCACGCTGCATTTCAATTTTCATCCTTTTACAATAACAAAAGATCACGTTTCAAGGCCGAGCGTACGGATTTAAAGGTGGTGAAGTGATGTACAACCCAAGACGCGTGGCTCTCAAACATTTTACAATGAGGTGCACTCATACTGAGCTGCTCAAGTACTTCTACCATCATGACCGGCAGACAGTGAAATGCAATAGTGCGGAGTTTGAACATTTGCACTGTCCTGACATGTGGTGCTCTATCAAATGTATGAAATAAAGTTAAAATGGCCAGCTTTTAAAGATTAATTGCAAAATGCATTTGATCTAAAGCCAAACACCACTGAATTGTCTGGGCAATGATTCTTTCACATACCCAAACCTTGTTTTAAGGATCACAATTAAATGAAAAAATACTGCAAAGTATTATCACCAAAACACAAAATATTAGAAATTATACTTAAAAATATGAAAAAATTTGAGAAGGAGGGAGCACAACAGAACTATAAAAAAAATACCCAAAAATATAAGCATTACAAAATATTTGCACGACAGTAAAAAAAATATGTATGCAAAGAAAAAAAACAAATATATATATATATATATATTGGGGGGGGGAGTCCAGTAGTGGTAAAAGTATTTAAAATATTAGATAATATTAAAATATGAGACAATTTTTTAAAATGTTTTTTAAATGTTAAAACTACAAAATTTATGAAATATACCACCACCACCCATACAAATTACAAAGGTATAAGCGGAAATCTAAGAAAACCCCCCCCCCAAAAAAAAATATAATATTATATACATATGGGGAAAAAAAAGAGTGTAGTTGTACCAGTAAAAAAAAAGTGGCAAAATGATTGTGAAGAAAACACAAAATATTCAAAAACAAAACAAAATACTATTACAAAAAGTATAATAGGGGAACTATTCTATAGACATTGAAAAAAAAATACAAACATATCAGAAAATAATACTAAATATTAGACAACAATACAAAGATTACGATATAACAAAAATACTATTTGAAAATACACAAATACTGTCTTCGAGGGGGAAAAAACTGGGGCGGCTTTCCGCCTTGTTTGTTAGCTAGCTAGCACCATAACGTGGCATGAACCGTTTCATCCTACTGCAGTGCAAAAGGCCATTCCAATCAAACAGCATCTCTTTGGGCTGCGTTAGTGTAGATCACACACAAGCCATCTTATTACTGACTCAAGGACTCCATTTTGAGGGGGAATTAAAGCTCCCGTTCCCACCAAAGTGCCCTTATGACTAATTATGAAGATATTTGTTTTCCCAGAAATTATCCAAAGTAACACAGTAAGTTTGTTTGGACAATCTGCATTGCCTAGTTAGTCCTTGGGATTCCTCCAATAAGTCTTCCAAAGTTCAGCAAGTAGCTCGCGTCGGAGCATGGGGAGAAGAAGTTCAGGCAAAGTTCAGTCATAATTTGGCAAAAAAAAAAAAAAAAAAAAAAAAATTAAGAAAAAAAAAATCTTTGTGCTTTTGAAACCAAATGTGAAAGGCGGGGGTGGAAGATATCAAAATAAAGCTGTCTCGCTGAGAATGTCTGTTGCTTCAAGAGAAATGCACTGCTAACATCATTCAGGATGCACTTTTATTGCATGCTAATGTGATTAGACTGTGAAACGCGCGCGTGTGTGTGTGTGTGTGTGAGGGGGGGGGGGTTACGTGACGACCTCGGCAATCAGCGCAACTCCTTATCTTAATTCAAGCAACGATCCTCTAAAGCTTCTAATGATAATTCCACATATAAACACAGTGGCTGTTTTTTTTCCCCGAGGTGCTGGGAATGTGGAGGCTGTTTTGATATCATCCAAGGGACAACATCGATAATGTCATGCGAAGGCAGCACGGTGGGGCAGTTGTTAAGCGTTAGTCTGAAAGTTCTGAGGACAGGCCTGTGCGGAGTTTGCATGTTCTCCCCGTGCCTGCGTGGGTTTTCTCCGGGAACTCCGGTTTCCTCCCACGTCCCAAAAACACGCAACATTAATGGGCCCAAGGTGTGATTTTGAGTTGTCTGTCTCCATGTGCCCTGTGATCGGCTGGCGACCAGTTCACGTTGCCCGTAGACAGCTGGGATAGGCTCCAGCATTCCCGCCACATTGTGAGGATAAGCAGCTAGGAAAATTGATGTATGGATTGAAGGAATGTCATGCGAAATTTTTGAGCAAGTGTCAAATGAACTGCAGGTTTGCCCCACATTAAAGTGCCACTGTCATGAATTTTAGTATGTTATTAATGAAAAAAAGGCAGCCGGAATGGATCCATCCGTTTTTTTCACCACAAAACATGATTTTAATGTATATGGCTTTTTGTCACTCCCGCCATGAAAATCCTCTCGAGGGATTTGTTTTCAAGAAGAAGCAGGAAGTGACATTAGTAGCAGACGCCCACTCAATCGGTCTCGTATGTTTCTACTAGTTTTACCTGTGGGGAGGTAGCTCGTTGTTCTTTCGTGTTAGGCAAAATGCCGACTCGTTGTATTGCTGGATATTATCCGAACACTCGGGAGGATCGATTCGTTCATTCATTCTTAATACTTTTCAAAAAGACCTGGTTTGTCGTGAAAAATGAGAGAGCTTTGTGGGTTCCAAATGACAGGTAGGTGTGTACAAAAAAAAAATGTTGGGGGGGGGTAAGTAATCCTCCCAGAATGTTACAAAAGATCTGCGCACGTAAGTAAGGGGTGCTAAATGTGTCGATGTACCTGTCGGCGCCGAGCATGGCTTCGGCCAGGCTGGCTCATACATACTGTCTGGGAGTGTGTTGTTTGTTAGAAGTGATCCGCATATCATCTAAATATGGCTCAAAATGATACGACGCCCTGGTCACTTTCACTCAATTGTGAGATGTTCTCTTCTTTGAAAAGAGCTTCCGTGTCCCATAGTAGGTGGCACAGCGTCTTAGTAATGAAGAGAGGATGCAGGCAAGATGGCCACAACTTGGATGTCGAATGAAACTTCCAAAACTTTGCACATGGATGACCCGCTGTGCGCTCATATTTATTTTTTCGGGTGGACATTGAAGTGAATAATGTTATATATATTTTTCATTACAATATCTATTTGAGAATGTTTATAGACATGACACTTGACCTTTAAGGAGGCAGATTTGATCCAATTCGAGACTGCGGGCATGAAGAAAAGGAAGACAGAAAAAAAGTTTATCCTAGATTGACAATAAAAAAGTCAAAGAAGAAATGGATAAACATTGTCATAGTTGTCCGTCTCCATTGTTTCCCACAGGGAGATACCAACAAACTGCAACATTTCGACCTTGCACAATTAAGCACAAATGTTTAAAAATGTATCTCGCAGTCGGTGACCCTCCTCCCCCCGCTGCCGTCCCACGTCGTCCCGCACCTGACAGCATCAATACGACGTCGCCGAGACAGAAAACAGGCCGGAATTAGACTGCGTGAATAATTCATCGGCGCTGCTGCTTGCCTCCCATTCAAGTGACAGCGCTTGTGTTTAAATGATGAGTCGCCACACAGTTAGCACAGGAAAAAAAGCTCGGTACACTTTTGGTCTTTTTGCATTAAAATCATCATTGCTCACTCGCAAACACATCACTACACACACAAACTTTCAAACTCCAGCTCAATCACACACACACACACACAGACTTGAGAGTGGCGGCTCAATTGATGAGATCACTTGCCTTCTGTTTTACACGAGTCTTTAATTTATTCAGAAGCCTCCTTCTAGTGGGTGTGTGCGCGTGTGTTTGTGTGGGGTTGGGTGTGTGTGTGTGTGTGTGTGTGTGTGTGTGTGTGCGTACGTACGTGCATAAGGGAATGAGAAGGGAAGATGGACGACGCTGAGCAAAAGTGGGGCAGCGGAAGGATGCGAAGAGGTCAACAAAACACGGGTTAGCTGGTCGAAAAAAATCAAGCCTAGTATAAAATATGTATTATGAGGAGGAGGGGCAAAGGGAGAATTTTATAACATTTAATAACATTCCCATTTTAACTATCAATGTAATTGGCTCCATATGGTATGTATTTAATTCGCGCACTAAAAACATATTCATATAAATTCAGGCAAACCTCAATAAACGTCACTTTCAAAATTGATACTTCAAGGAGATTGAGGTTGAAGCTCAAGGACAGAGAAGAAGGAGCGGAAGGGCAGGGTCATCGCCGCGGCGGAGGGAGGCTACGAGACCGCAAGTGTGGTGGGGCGAGCTTCTGGGGGACCGCCACTGAGCGGTCATCTCCCGGGCATGTGCGCGCGTGCGCGTCTGCGTGTTTGGCGACACGAAGCGACAGCAAGCGGGGCCAGGACGGGCTCCAAAAAGTCCCGAGGATTACGGGAATGTTGGAAGAGCTGCCGCGTTTCTTAGAAGCGGCGAGCAACGGGCCTCGCGCCTCGCGGAGATTTTGGACACGTTTCATGGACGCAATTAGACAAACAAGTTGTTTCCAGTGGTATTGACACAGGAGACGTGATCGCCGCCACCTTGCAGGAAACAAAAAAACCTGAATGAATAGAAATAATCCAGAGTTTTTAAAAAGAAGAAATTCCCAGGCGTGCTCAATCATTAAAAAAAAAATTTACGTGGGGGATTTTTCGTGTTCGATTGTGCAAATTTGCGATCGAAATTGCGCTCGTCAAATGTGAGTGACTGCAGTACTGTATATTAATAACTGCCACCTTGCACAATAGAAATGACCAAAATGACTCAGAATAACCCAGAGTCAAAAAGTCCAAAGGTAACTAGTTACGTGTTGAACATGTCAAATAATTAACCTGACAACTCCTCTCGACACTTCGTCACGATGATGACGGCCTCCTTGCACAATCGAAATAAGCACTACAAAGAGTCCGAATCTGCAGTTTAAATTAAAAACAAACAAACACATCAAGTCCAGGTGGGTTCAGCCGAGGGCCACGGCGAGAACACTCAGCTTCAATCACATCATAATCCATAATACATGCCCAATGTAAATATCTCATGAAGGAGCGCTATGGAGAAAATGAGTTTGTACTTAATACATGCATGGTTGGAGACACACACATACACACACACAGTGAGTATATATGTAATATTAATGCTCTTAATGGATCGTACGTGTGAATGTCTTCTTGTTCCCGCAGTTTGTCTGGACTTAAACAGGACAGCTTGTCATTTTACATTTCATTGCCTTACTTTCTCAAAATGAAAAAAAATATATCGACTGTATATGTTTGTTTATACCACTGCACAAAAAGATTGACGAAAGAATGAAAAGATCGCCGACTGTTATCCCCCCCCCCCCACCACCGCCCCCCTTTTCTTTTCGTTTTGGGGCAAAGCGCAATACTTGTAAACTATTTAAGACAAAGGCCGGACCAGCAGGATGTTAGACAAATAGTTTGTGAGTCCCTTGTTTGCATTGTACACGCTCAACAACTCTCGCTGCTGTCCTGGCATGTGGTTAATAACGACAGCAACTATGATGTTGTCTGTGTCTTCCAGAAGCTACCAAATGTAATAAATTGGGTTACATTGAGAATAGACCTTGAATGGTAGAGGTTTTTTAAAATATATTTTAGAAATCGGATCCATTTGATTTAGGTTTGATGATATTCTTATTGCCAATGGTGTTAGCCTAATCGTTATTTTTTTTTAAATTGTGAAAAATAGTTTCAACAATATTTAATACTTTGCGCTAGCACCCATCCATCGCTTTTTCTATCCCAGCTGTCTTCGGTCTGGAAGCTCCTCCCAAATAATTTGGACGTTTCTAGTTGGCAGGTTCCTATTGTTGCTATTGTTTACTTCAAAGAAAACGAGACCGCACGGCTACTAAAATAAACACTTGGTGACATGCGCTGCGCCGTCTGCGTGGCGATGATACGATGAGCTCCCGCGAGGCCTCACGGGGGACCACTAAAAGCGTCGACCACCCGCCCCAACGCTGAGTTATGAATCATTCAGGAAGAATCAGGGTCAGCTGAAGTGCACCATCATTTTTATACGACGTGCCGACGGGACGACGTCCGCCGCCGCCGTTATGAAGTTTGTTTAGCGCCGTTTAGTCGTCTAACAGCATTAGCTTCGTTACCCCTGAAGGAAAAGGAGGCTTGGCGACGGGGAGCCCATCGACCGGGATGGCTGCCACAGTTGCCATGGTTACCTGCGCGCGTGGCAGTACACTAACCCAAAGAGGGGCCTCGGTTGGGGGATTTAGGGGGGGACTCAGAATGCCGGGTTGATGCAAGTAGAATTCCATTAAGTTTGGATGTACTTTTGAGTCAGGACCACCAAGTACGTGGTGCAAGGGACTCCCGGGAGGGCAGAACCAGTGGAGAACGCAAGGTCCACGATCAAAAGCACCGGGCCGACTGGAGTTAAGGGGTAGGAATGCAAAGAGTGGCCTGACAGCTCAACGTTTGAGGTCACCAACTGGTATTGGGATAACAAAGCTTTCTCTCAAAAAAGCTGCACTAGGTTTTATTCCTCTCAGTCAGTGTTTGGGGTTAGGGACCCAGGTACACTCTCACCAATGAGAATCAGAATGCGGCTGTGACCAAATAAAACCAGGTTTTCCTCTGGAGACTGGCACGGGGAAAACACGGCTGTCTTTGACTCACGTTTGTAAAGAATGGAGGATTTGGTGGATTTCTACTTATGGTTTAGGGGTTTAGAGCTCCAGGTTTACTGAACTGTCCTAGATTCGATCCCGCAGACTGGCACAGGGATAAGACCAAACAGCCCCTGTTCGAATTCAAACCTCGGATCATTTGACTTGACCCGCCCGACAGGACCCCAGTTTGCAGAAGTTTGTTTCAAGTAAGTCAAGAACCAAAATCCATGTCGAAATAGCCCTTGGCTCAATTCAGACTTTGACGGGTTTGATTACACTGGATGGGGCGGGATACAAATGTGGCCTTTGACCAAAGGCTGCCCAGTTTGGTTTCATCAATTAAATCTTGAATAAAAGGCTTCACGGTTGGACTCAAATCTAGAACCTTTGTCCAACATGCAGAAAATTCAAAATGTGGACAAGTGAAAAAAAAAAAAACAGTACTCAGTTTGATTCCACTCACAGTTTTTGGGATAAGAATCCTGACTGTCACCAAGGGTTTCAAGGTTCTATTCCCATGACAACTACAAGGATAAGTATAGTCTATGGCAAAATAGTCACAGCCTTGATTCTGACAATCATCTGTGACAAAAATTTGATTAGATTTCACCAGCTATCATTTGTCCCAATGCGCAGACCACGACCAGGGGATGTGAGTTTCCAGAGATTTGATTCAAATCGAGAATAGAAAGACTAAAGGGTTCAATTCCAATGATTGTCAACTAGAACAACAATAAGACTGTCAACTAAGTATCGCAGGTTTGATTCCACGGACTTCACACCAAAGGATACTAGATTTCAGGACAGGACTGGCTCAGTGCAAGGGTATGGGCAGATTCCCATTCTGTTTATAGGTGAGTTGAGCAAGGCAATTATTATTCACCCCGGCTTCCCACAAGTCATGTTAACAGGACACATTTTGCCCACTCTTTTTCTTCACACACGACAAAAAAAAAAAAAAAGTAACTTGGAAATGCTTAATCACGTCCGGCATTGCGGGGAGATTTTGCGTGACTGAAATTTGCATTTTTATGGAGTTCTGGTGGCCTTGGCTCGCCCTTAACTCCGCGTGAACATGCGAGCCAGTAGATAGGGACGTTAATTAGGGAACGGCAGTAGCAGCATCACAATGGCAACGAGCACTCAATGGCTCCGTTGCGCTATCGCTGATGGGCTCAAATTGATTAATGGACACGACAGTGAGCAGGAATGCTGAGCCTGACGTTCCTTTTGATTAAGAAATTAACCGATTTAAGAGTTGGGAAAAAAAAAAAACGCAATCATTTAAGATAATTTGTGTGTGTGTCTATGCATACGCGTGTGTGTCGGTGTGGTCGGACATTTCAAGGTCCTTATTGTGGACACCCACTCATTTCCAAAATGTCACTTATAAATACTAGAGTTTATGGCTATAGTGAAGAAAAGAGATGACTCATGCTACCATCTACATCCACTAACAATCTCCAGTCCTCTCGACGTGGTTGTTGTGAGGTCGGGCGAGACTTATGTGACAAAAAAAAATGGCTAGATTTCTAGAATACACTTGAATCTTCCTGATGCACACCGTCGAATCATTTCTCCGAAATAATTCCAAAATAAAGAAGCCACTGTCCAATTTTAATTAATCTGTAGCCCCCCCAACCCCAGTTTAGGTCTAAGTGGTATTTTAATTCAGGTTGCAAAATTTCTCACACCACCACAAAGAGGGTACGCTGACCCCCCCATTTAAAATGGCTTATTTTAACAAGGATCCTTCGCCGCATTGTGGCCGTGGCCTGTTTGCTGCCAGTATCGTGCCATAAAATGTGTAAATCAGCATTGGCTGGGAACATTAGCCGCTAGTTAGCTGCGAACTGCTAGCAATCATCTGCCACGATGTGATGAATCTTGTACAACTTCCTCCCATATCGCATATATCCGTGAAGTGTCTTGGGCAGGGGCCATCGGACGGCTTGTTGCGTGGCGATTATCGTTGTGTCTTTACGTGAACCCGTGCTGTATAGAGCTCGTGCACGTACGTCAACGAATCACGTCACTGGCCAGAAGTGTCGGTCAAGCGAAGGATTCTTCAATGCTAAGTCTCGAGATGACGTGAAAATATGTCTTATAGCATGACCCCCATATTTTTGTCCGATACCATTAAACATTTAGAAGGTGATAATAAACGCAGGTATGTGGAAAAAATGAGAGACACTCGGAATAGAGGACCCATATTTGATGCCGAGGTCGATGTTTTCGCCGATAAGAAATTGGACGATTATCCCGCTGGCGCTTGTCTTGGACAACTGGATCTACACATGCATCTGGTGAGGAAGTCGTTGAGATTTACATGGAAGAGTTTGAAAGTGTTGAAAAGTCTGGACACATACAAATATTTCGTTGCTGGATCTGTTCTCAACGGGGACACGGCTCGTGAACGCGGAAGTGTGTTCGGCTACACGTTAACCTTTGCCGAAATTCATAGATCTTTTCAGCTAGTATTCAATACAAATACCAATATTTAAATAAATGAGCCCTGGTTTTACACAAACTCGCATTCATAACTATGATTGGGAAAAAAAATAAAGAGGACAAGCGAGTCAGCGTAGTACACGAAGCGTGTTGCGGCCACACGTTAACCTACGTGAACCTCTGTGTGACCGATGGCTTATTTCCTTTTTTTAAATTTGCATTGTTCTCAAATGATTCGAATGCGTCTGCTGGGGAGAGGTTGGCCGCAACACGTTTCCGCGTATGTTGGAGATGAGTCCCTGTTGTTGTTTTTTTTTTTTTTTTCCAAACGCATTGTTCTCAAATGAGCCAACTTGGCATTATAAATACTTCTTGGGAATTTGAGATTGAGAGGAATAATTCCTACCTGAAGTTAAGCGATCGCTACAAAGTCGTGTGTATTTGGTTGGGCACTATACATCATGTTTAAGTGCCGAAATCCATCAATGATTTCTGGTATTTTCAGCTGTTATTCCATAAAACGACCTCTTTGAAGATCTGTCTCGTCTGTTACAGCACAACACAAGTCTCCGGCATTGTGAATATTCTGCTCCGATTCAATGTCCCCCACACCGTCGAGCAGCTCTGTTTGACTGGCAATATGGCGCCGTGAAAATGATGACGTCACGTGCACGGGCTCTATAGTCAGCTGCATGACTAAAGTAGCTACTGTCAAATATAGTCAAACCAAAATGGAGGAAGCCGTAAAATAAGGGTAGTTCAGAAGAGCATGGCGGCAGCGTTGCAGCTCATCGTATTACATTATTATTTCACTCGCATTCATTTGAATCTGAAAATAATTTGTTGTATTTTGGTGCAGTCACATATTCATTCCATAGCCGTAGCAGTTAGTGCGAGCTCACAAACTTCAGGCTTCACCTATTACAAAAAAAAAAATGAAATATCAGGAAATAACCAAGCAGAACGTTTCAAGTTAATTTAATCAAAGGCTTTTGAAGTTTTGGCAATTATGTGCTGACTCCTATTTAACATAAGTTTGAATGACTTTTTATACCCACAGTAGGCAACAGAGCTGCGCTGCGCACTCTCACACGCTCTACCAAGCCACATCACACACTTGCTAGTGATTATAGGAGTCAATTATGGATGAAAAGAAGAGTGGATAAAGTTCATGAAATCCTGTATGATTAAAAAAAAAAAAAACCTACAACCTCATTATTGTTTGATTATTACGGGCAGCTTTGCATGTTTGTTTGTTTTTTATTTTTTGTTTTTTTTAATCAGCACGCCTACGCTGCTTCACGTAAACGTATAATTGGAGCAATCAATCAGATGCAAACACACACACAAATACACACACGTAACCTCCAACCCCCCCAGCAACAGCATCATTTGTTTAGCCAGCAAGCTCCAGTGGGGGCCCCCAACGCAGCCTCCAGAGACTTATGAAGTGACTCCGCGCCATGTGACTGCTTATCGCCGCATCATTAGTAACAGCACACGCTCGACTCGTCTTAATATTACACTGTTGCGATTCTTATTTCAAAAAAATAATAAGTCAAGGGTTGGATTGTGAATCGTGCAGCCAATAATTAGCAGTAGCTTAAACCGCTAATAAGCAAACATTTGTGATTTCAGCTCTCAAGGATGTCGCTCATTGTTTCATTGTTCTATGATAGCATAGCATGTTTGTATGGGTGTCTTTTGTTATGGTGTTTTGGGACAAAAGGGATTGTGCCCCACAAATTCTTCCTAGCAACAAGTACAGGATAGACATTGGGAGACAGACATCTAGTTTGTCAGTGTTTCCTGCAGACTCTCCTTGTCCCATATCTGCGGTGGGGTGCCAGAACCCTGCTGCATAGACATTGAGGCAAAGGTATTCCCGTGTGACATTAATGTGTCACTTCCTGTTTTGCAGCGACCCCTCTGCCATCTCTCCTTGTCTTTTATCTGCTATGTGAGGCAGATACCTCCCAGAACGCAGCGGAAAGTCTTCTCCCGACGCCGTATTGCCACCTTGTCGATGTAACAGCCGCCTTTGTGCGAGCAACGTTGACTTGAGGCCGATGTTTTGTCACCCGCAGAGCACTTTCACACAATAGCCAAAGTAGTGTTGTGTCAAAAAAATGCACACATAGCAGAACAATAGCAGCGCGCCCTTAAAAAGCCTAAGTGGCGCAGCCTATCCCGATGACATTACACGCTGATAACGTTCCCCAGATCCATACAGCTGCCTACAGTGCAGGAGATGGATGGGTGAGGGGTTCCCGAACAATATAGGATGCGCTCAGCCGTATAATAAGTGATAAAAGCCCATGTACTCGCCCTCCAAACTTTTTTTTCCAAATCCCCCCGGCGGAGCTCGGCGGGGGGGATCATTTCTCTTTTTGCCGAGCAAGACCCGTTCAATCTTCTTTTTATACACCCTAAAAAGCAGCAATCTGGGCCCGCGACGTTCGGCTTTGAAGGATGGCGACGCGGGCCGAGTGGCACGCAAAGGTGGAAGCAGTTTGTCACGTTCACTTCGACACATGCCGTGTGCCCTTCAACTGGCAACCAAGAAAAAAATATATGTATGTATGGGAGAAGAAGAAAACTGCCGTATTTTTGAGTCAGTTGAACATTCTTTGACGATTTTGGATGCAGAAGCAACAGAAGGACCATTTCTAACATCAAGGACAGGATAGTCAGCAATGAATATTTACGTCTTCACAACCATCAAAGATAATCTAGCCTTCAACAAACCCCACACCTGAGATTCCTTGATGACTTGCTTTTGATGTTTAGGAAAGCAAACTGGGATCTGGTTCTTTCAGTCGCGACCCGCAGCTCATGCCCATAGGTGAGGGTAGGAACGTAGATCGACTGGTAAAATGAGAGCTTCGCCTTTCGACCTAGCTCCCTCTTTACCACAACGGACCGATGCAAAGTCCGAATCACTGCAGACGTTGGACCGATCCGTCTGTCGATCTCCCGCTCCATTCTCCCCTCCCTCGTGAGCAAGACCCGAAGATACTTGAACCCCTCCAAATTGAGAGGAGCCAGATGAGGTGGCTGGGGCATCTGATTCAGATGCCTCTCGGACGCCTCCCTGGTGAGGTGTTCCGGGCATGTCCCACCGGAAAGAGACCCCAGGGACGACCCAGGACACGCTGGAGAGACTATGTCTCTAAGCTGGGTTGGGAACGCCTTGGGATTCTCCCCCAGAAGAGCTGGATGAAGTGGCTGGGGAAGGGGAAGTCTGGGTATCCCTGCTGAAGCTACTTCCCATGCGACCCAACCCGGAAAAGCGGTCGATAACGGATGGATGGATGGAAAGCAAACTGGTTCATTGATGATGACAATTTTTGGGGCAAGCAATAACCAGCAACGTCGAGTACTTCAAACATAAAAGAAAATCCACTTGTCAAAGAACTTAACATACAGTATGTTTTGATCAACACCAAAGACAATTAGTTGTCAGTGAATTTAAGCTCGTTCTCAAAAACAAAGATGATTTATAGTCTACGATGAAAAAACAAAAAAACAATGTCAAACCAATTCAGTTATACAATAACATACATACTTAAAACAATGTACTATTGAATAAACCTGTGTTTTGCAAACACAGTTCCGATGCCAAGTAATATATATATATATATATATATATATTTTTTTTTTTTTTTTTTTTTTTTTTTGTGACTGTACAATTTCAACCGTCAGTTAAACTAAGGCATGTGTTTTGGTGAACATCAAAGACAAAAATCAATTCATCATTGCGGTTTCTCCACCCTCTTCATTGTGTCAAGGCAAAAAGGTTGAATGGAGAGTAGTGAAAAGTGTCCCCAACTTGAGGCGTCCTTGCTCAACGCTTGCCCGAGGGCACAGCCCCACCCGCCGCCTTTCCTTTTGGTCTTTGAACCCTCCAATAACGGCACCTTCCCAGAGGGCTCTAAGATTGCACACGGCTCCTTTAGAAGTTAATTACGCCGTAAAGGAGCCCCGTTTATGCGCCGTAAAAGAGGCCACTGGGTGATTTGGTCTGCATTGTAATGGATCCGAACCGGTTCGGGAGCTTTATCTGGCCACATAACCAAGCGATAGTTAATGCAGAGCAAGCAGATCGAGGCAGTGTATAAACCCGTGATGGGTATGCTACGTGGGAAATTGATTAAAGATAGAAAAGTTGGTCAATCTCAAGAGAAGGGGGAATGTATTGAGTGCCGTTATTGGAAAATGTGCAAAAATGATAATTAAGCTGCCGGACACCCGCAAAGGGCTAAAGACCCACTCGAAAATCAATGTGTTCTCCCTCATGTGTGCCATGATTACGGATATGAACAGATAATGTGTCCAATCAACCAAACGCATACTTTTATAAACATCAAATGCAATAGTGATTCTCTGAACATAATTATTATTTCCATAAGCATCAGGTTGGGATACAATGTTATGGTCAAAATGAGAATTGCGATTATTGTGAGACTCTAAATTGCCCCCACGTGTGATTGCGAGTGCGACTGTTGTCTGTCTCGATGTGGCCTGCGATTGCCTGGCAACCAGTTCCGGGTGCGTCCCGCTTCCAGCCCAATGACAGCTGGGACCGGCTCCAGCGCTCCCGCAACCTTTGTGAGGTTAAGCGGCTAAGAAAATGGATGGATGATTTTGTCAATAAATAGTGCCTGACCGTGACATGTCACATCTCCGCACCAGTGTCAAGATAAAAGCTTCATATATTACTGCATTGGATAGGAATGACATTTTGGGCTTTTATTTTGAAGTTGGCACCAGAGAGCAGTGCAAGGATCTTAATGAATGTTTAACTATGTGTTCACCCCCTGGTGGCTGGCTTCAATAATATAATGTAAATCCTTCCGTAATAGGCCAAAGACAATTAAGACTTTAATTATCAGAAATATCGTTTTGTAACCGCAAGACAGTCTTTCATGAGCACTAGTCTGAACGTCATGTATTTGTAAATGTCAAAGACTATTTAGTCCCCAAGAACCTGATCTAATGAAGATAAAGTGGTTTTTCACAAACCCGCGAAGCCAATCTTATCTAATCTACAACGGACCTAACATGTTTTATGTTTGTAGGTGTCGACAATCAGCAGCAAATGCTCGTTTCGCTCTCGGGAGAGGCCAAACAATATCGAGCGGAGTTACTGGAGAATATGCAAGAATTAATAATTTAATTGGCCCACAAAAGGGCAACGACCCGCTCTGAAATCAATGATCACTCCTACACTGATGTTATCGCTGCGGACGTGACTGCGGGAATGACTAATAGCTTCGGTCTTGGTCAGTTTTTATGAGCGAGAAGTTATAACACGGCAGTCATGAAACAAAGGCCAATTGCAGAAAAATCAGGACACGCATCCATCTGTCATATTTGTCTATTGAAATGAATAAAGCCCTCTTTCTAGTAATCTTAAAGGGTTTTCCCCCAAACACTCAAAGACACATTTTGCCATGAATGAACTTGACGTGTATTTTTCCAAATAAAGACATTATTGAACTGAACATGCGTGTTTTCTTTAACTCGCCAAAATGTACATTTTGCTTTACACGTCAACGACAATTTACGTTAGTTACGTGCTTTCCTTTTTATCGAAGATAATATAGCTTCAGTTAGTCTAATGTGTTTTTGGTAGTGACCACAAAAACGCGCAACACCTTCACTCTTGCCCACGATAATCGGGAATCTTGATATTGTGATATGGCATCGTCGTGAGAGAAACGTGAATGGTGGAACATTCTGGACGGACCGTATTGTGCATTGATTGTTTGCAATCAAGACTTATCCGCGCGTCATAATTGTGTGTTTGAACGAGCGAAACGCTGAGGTTTTTGATGGCCGATCAAAGGCGATTAGAGGTTGGACCGTCATCACTGATGATCTGTCACCGTCATCAAACCCGGTGATTGCAACTCATCGTGGAGCCGAGCAATCAGCCGCTCTGACAAATCAAGGTGTCCCCCCCGCCACCCTTGACCTGGACAAGAAAAAAATAATATTCACCTTTTCCATTATTTCCGATTATTTGGTGTGTGAACGTTTGAAATAGAACGGTAGATGGCAATTAACCACAACAACGTCCCCTGGGAATCATCGACCCCCACCGTTGCCCTGCTACGTGACGCACTGTCCGGTTATAAATGTCACTTATCAAGCTAACGGCCTCTGAGGAGCGAGTGAGGCGGAGAGAGAGACAGAGAAGCTAACGGGGACAATAACAAGCTCAACGTCGGCACAGGTCCGATCGCTTGGCGAGACAAACTCCATCCATCAACGACCACCGGAGAGCCGCACTCAACCCGCCGTATCTCCAAGGCAGAAATTAATCGCGGAGGCAAAACTGCAGTTTAAACGCAACAGTGAAGCAAGCAGAATGTTTAAAAAACAAACAAACATGAAAAGACGAATAAGATATGCATTTAAAACCATTTGGAATCAATCACCAATTAATTCGGCTGACAATTTTTTGTAAATGTGACGAACAGGAACTAAGTCCAATGAACCTGCTTTCAATAAACATCAAAGAATATTCAGTCTTCAATGAACCAAACCTAAACTAAGCATGAAAGACTATTTAGAATATTGATCATCTGATTCTTCATCTCCATTCTTCCCTCACTCGTGAACAAGACCCCAAGATACTTGAACTCCTCCACTCGGGGAAGGATCTCATCCCCGACCTGGAGAGGGCACGCCACAAGATCCCGGACCCGAGCGGCCGAAATGAGTTTCCTCCGCAGGGTGTCCGGGCTCTCCCTTAGAGATAGGGTGAGAAGCCCGATCCCCCGGGAGGGGCTCAGTGTCGAGCCGCTGCTCCTCCGCATTGAGAGGAGCCAGGTGAGGTGGTTGAGGCGTCTGATCTAGATGCCTCCTGGACGCCTCACTGGTGAGGTGTTCCGGGCATGTCCCACCAGAAAGAGACCCAGGGACGACCCAGGACACGCCGGGGGGACTATGTCTCTCGGCCTTTCTTGGGAACGCCTGGGGATCCCTCCGAAAGAGCTGGAAGAAGTGGCTGGGGAATGGGAAGTCTGGGTATCCCTGCTGAAGCTACTTCCCCCGCGACCTGACCCGGAAAAGCGGTAGATAATGGATGGATGGATGGATGGATGGATGGATGGATGGATGGATGAACAACAAACATACCCGCATTTTCATAAAAATCAAATATAATTTTATCTTCAGCTTTTGTGTTCACTGATCAATCAAAACTTTCAGTATTTATGAAAACATAAACTGAAGAAACAGCCTGTGACGTTGACCAAGGCAAGCGTATTAGTTTCATTGAAATATAACCTGACTTCAATTTTTACTATTCTCTTGAAGTCATTTCCACTCGAGTATGTGCTCTTTGCTGTTCATTTACTCAATAGCTAATTGTTGTAGTTTGTAATATTTAAAAGGGCTCTAATCAATGCAGAGTAATACACACACACACACACACACACACACAAAAAAAAACCCGATACACTTACCTAACATGCATGATTTACAAGTTTTAAATAGTCATGCGCTGGACCTCTGCGTCGAATCAATGTAACTGCTTAACGAGTAAGCGAGGCTAACGAAGGTCGCCATTTCCATTCCGGTGGAGCATCACTCCATTAAACTGCAGCTACTGGCCGGCGGCCCACCGTGAACAAAGTCGGCGTGCTTGGACACCTCGTACCGGGGGCCCAGAGGACACCAGCGTGGCATCGCTCCAGTCCGGCGACTGAAATCCATCTGTCAAAAGCGGCTTCTCCTCTGTCAAAATCCACTTTGCCCCCCGGGAAGAGTTCACACGCTATCTCCATCAGCAAATACGCAGACCCCAAAACAGGCCGGGAGACAACAGCGTCACCAAAATTCTACTTTTTGGCTTCATACAGACGCTGGACCGAGTCTTGCACAGAATTAGGTCGTTTTTGTTTTTTGAAATGTACGTCATAATATTGCGCCAAAATGTGCGGTGGTCTTATTTTAACTTGTGCAACTTTTGAAGGTTTTCTCATTTTAATCTGGCCAATTTTAGGAGGATTTATTCTAGTTTTATTTTAATCTGTGCAGTTTGTGGGGGATTTACGGTAATTAAGGATAAAGTAATTAGGTTTCCTGGTACAATATTTAGTTTGTTAACGTGCACAATTTGGGGATTCATTAACGTCTTATTTTAATATGCGCAGTGTTTGGGGGGGGGATTTACAGTAATCCCGTTTTAACCTCCACCGTTTTGGAGGCATTTCCTGGAGTTTATTTTAAATCTGCAAAATTTGGGGGAGTTTTATGTGACACTCAGATTTTACTCGGTGCAATTCTTGAAGGAGTCATTGTCGTTTTATTTTAATTTGGGTAATTTTTGGAAGATTTCTTATTTTCATCTGCGAAATTTGGGGAGGATTTATTTTAAACTGCAGCCTGTGGTGGGGTTCACAGTAATGAAGTTTATTTTTCTTTGCAACTTTTAGAGGATTTATGGTAAAGTATTTTTTTTTCGACAATTTGGGGTGGATTTATTTTAATTTGGGTGACTTGTGGATAATTTACAGGATTTCATTATAATAATCCGTACAACTGTTAGAGGATTTATGGTACTTTTTGTTTTTTTTTTAATTAACATGCAATTTGGCTGATTTATGGTTGTTTTGTTTGTTTTGTTTTTTTAATTTGGGCAATTTTGCCGGGGTTTGTGGTGGCATGCAACGCAATTCTTATGGAATTTAGGAACGTTGACAGCAGCATAATTAAGATTTCTTATTGAAAACGAAACTTTATAAAAAAGAAAAAAATGTGATCCTTCTTCTTTCCTGGGTTCGTGCTCAACACGGAATAAAATAAAGTAGGCGGCCAATCGTCTCAACGGTAATCCTCCACAGAGCGGCCAGCCCGGGGCGCCTTTGGGCGGCTACTCGGGGAAAGCGCGAGAGCTTCTCGGTTGTGAATCTCTTCCCTGGCAAAGCCGCTATAAACTTCACACAAGTCTCGAAGGCGCCCGAGGGAGTCGACCCGCGGGTTAGACGCGAGTACGTCGTCCGGCCCGAGATCGATAACATCTTGGCGTGTCCCCCGACTGCGACGAAGAAGGCCAAGCGTCACGTTGTTTTTCTTTTAAAGGCCTAATAGCGAGTATTTAGTTGTGGTGGTTTGAGTTTCAGATGATAACGGGTCTCACGCTGGGGTTAGGGTTTGCATAATTAATGTATGATTAATTAAATAATTAATAATGGAAAATGAAAGGAGGCGGCACGGTGGCCCAGCTGGAAAGCGTTGGCCTCACAGTTCTCAGGACATGGCTTCGATCTCGGCCCTGCCTGTGTGGGTTTTCTCCGGGTACTTCGGTTTCCTCCCACATCCCAAAAACATGCAACATTAATTGGACACTCTAAATTGCCCCTTGGTGTGACTGTGTGACTTGTCTGTCTTCATGTGCCCTGCGATTGGCTGGCGACCGGTTCGGGGTGTGCCTCGCCTCCTGCCCATTGACTGTTGGGATAGGCTCCAGCAATCCCCGCAACCCTCGTGAGGATAAGCGGCCAAGAAAATGGAAGGATGGATGGATGGATGGATGGATGGAAATGAAAGCGCTAATAAGTGGTCTTTGGGAAAGTTACAGTTAGCATTATGTTGGCCTAGGTAAAAATTGGTTTCATGTGGAGTTTTATGTTAGCATATTGTTTGGATTTTACGTTATTAGGAGGACCATATTGTTGGCATATACTAAGTGAAAGTTGTGTGGTTGGGATATGAGGTCAGAATTTTAACTACAGAGCTCGTAAGTTATTTGAATAGGCAACAGGTCATACGTTGAGGTTGGTATTTGGGTTAAGGATTTAGTTTTTGTTGTTTCAAACTGCCTAAAGAAACAACCGCAATGCAACAAAATTCATCCAGTTTTGTTTTAAAGAGAGTGAAGTCTTTTTCATGATAACGATGATCACGTTTTTTGGGGTTTTTTTGGACTTAAAAGGGAATTAATGGGAGACAAAGTGCGTTGAATGCAAATGTCAGCGGACCTCCTGTGGGCCCGGATTAACTATTTACAACTATATCCAAAGATAATACACCACCATCACATCCACCCACCCTCCACTCTCGAAATAACACTGAGATGGGCTATTAATGATACATGAATATAATTACATTTCTCCAAGCGCTTTTTGCCTAATAGGCCCACAGAAGGATGAGGGAACGCATGGTAATTAAAGACTTGAAGCTTCCTGTGGCAAGTCGGCATCGTTTTACGGTGTTCGGGCAAACAAAAAGTGTGTATTTTCGCCTCTGTCATTTAATGGCTTGCAAACACAAACAGGGGAGAGAAAAGAGAAGGAAGATGAACCGTAAGGGAAGTAAATACATGGGTGCTTTTTTTTAATGTAAGAATATGTGGTATGTGTCACAAAAGACGCTCTTCTGGTTCATAATGTTTTCATGGAATAAGAATTCAACGGAAATATTCATCAATCTCGGGGCGTCACCATTTTACGCAATATCACCCTCTGCTGGCCAAAGAAATACATACGTCATTGAACTAACACTCCGTTTTTAAATGTTGTTTAAAATATTATGTCAGTAAGGGGGAATGAGAACCAGTTTCTTGGATTTAGCCACATGATGTTCATAACCACTGCGGGGAAATTAACGGCACACCAACGCTGGCTAGCGTTACCATTAGATTACTGTATTGCGTTCGTCGAGCTAACGCTAAGCCCAAATCGACACAAACGTGATCCGCGGCCTTTGTGAAATACGACGCGTCAACGTAAACGCCGGCGCTTACCGCTCGTCGACAAGCGGCTGTGGCGGCCGTTAACTTTTACGACGTCGCACGCGGAAAACAAATCAAGAGTCAATCTCACATTAAGTACGAGAAGTGCAGATGGCGGGGGGAAAAAAAATAAATAACGCAGCTAGCAGATAATAAAACAAAACAGCTACAGCCGTGACATTTTTCCTGTATGACTTTCCATCCATCAGTGGCGTTAGTTTTGCTTGCACCTCTGCGACTCTCGCAGGAGCTTGAAAGGGAGTCAAATTCTTTTTTTTATTTTTTTTAACAGTGCAAGAAGGCAACGTGAATGATTGCCACAAGGACAATGATTGGACAATTAGGCGGGAGAACTAAACGGTGCTGGAGTGTCATTCAATCAGCGGGATCGCGTCGTTTATGACACCCCAACGGAACCTTCTAGTGTTCCATGCCTCGTACGAGTCGCATTTTCGGGGTGCGACTGCATGACACCTCGACTTTTGGCGTTCTTTAAATGTGTTAAAGACGACACATTTGAATGATGTGACGCTGATCATTTTATTTTCAGATTTTAGATGGCTCAAAATATAAAGTGTGGTTTGACACTTATTTTTCAAGAATTAAAAAAAAAAGGCTTTTTTTTTTTCGCAATTCTTTGGATACAGGATGTACCCAAAGAAGTTGAGTGTGGCGGATACAATCAGTTCTTAAAATATTTTACATTGGAAAGAAAAAAATATAAATAGTGTGTTTTACCACGTAACTACCTTCACAGAATATTATATATATATATATATATATATAATGTTCTGTTTTTGTTTGCAGACAAAATTATTTTAGATACATTGTGTACCTAATGAAGTATCTTGCATGCTGTTGAGTCAGAACTAAATTTATTAGGGAAAAATATACATATACACTAGCTACTACTAATACCACTTTCAGGTGGAAAGGAAATATTGTACGTCTGTATTTTCTATTTTTATAAATAGAGTTTGGCTGCATCAGTTTATTTAGAAAATATTTGTACATTATTTTTAACATTTTTTGTAAATAATTTTTCAGATTTCCTTTTTCAAACGAGAATTTTGGTACTGAATAAAGTGTTTGTTGAGTACCATTATAATCCACGTAAAGATAAACAAATAAAAACATTTTTTTTTTTACAGTTTTTACATTGGTTTTTGGTTGTGTGAAAAATTCACATCAGTATGTTTTGCCGTCTCTTTATTTTTGCAAAAACATTCTAACAATTTTTGTGTATTTTCCCCCACAGATACCTGTGTAATGTGATGTATGATTAGCCACATAAAGTACAGTAATTCGTAGAATTTGTAAAAAAAAAAAAAATTCGGGGGACTTTTCTGCGTGATTTTTCTTGACGAAATGATAACTAATAATAACTGTAGGTGCCAAACTTGGGCGCAACTGGCAGAAGATGAGCTGCACTGTGTTTGTTTACGCAGCAGACGTGTGGTGAATGTTCCGCATTAGCAGCCAGACTCCAGAACTACGACAGCATTTCCGCAATTTCTCCCCCCGACGTGGTTCCACGCGACTGGCAGGCGCGAACAAACATGGCTTTTTTGTGTGCGTTTTCGGGCGGGAGGCAAAAGTGGCGCTGAAGGCTCTCAGCTGTTGACGCTGTTCCCGTCCTGGCAGGAATTGGTTCGCCCCCTTATCCGTCACCACCCCTCCCTCCTGGGAATGACAGCTGAATTATCGCTTCTTTCAGCGGGGAGACAGCTCATTCCGTCGCGTCAAAATAAGCGCCCCGGCCCTAGCCCGCCATCTGATTCCCGGCGCATCCTCACCGCCGCTGCTTAGTATGGAAAGTTGCAATTTCATTACCCTCTGTCTTCCCCCCAACGCCGACGCCCTTAACCGCTGACACCCACCTCGGCTCGCGAGGATTCTCTGCGGTCGCACCTGGGGTGCCGCCATTACGCTATTGCTGTTTGTGCAAATTGCTCCATTTGTGTTTGAATACCAAATACCGTTCCGGGAGATCGTATCCGTCGGCCCTTAATGGAGCCTTTTAGACGGCGGGGGTCTTTGTTGCGATGGCCGCCGCTCAGGTGGAAAAGGAAACGTCCCGTTGCTGCAGTAAGTGTCGTAATGTGGTTTTGAAACGGAGATTAGCGCCGGTATAAGACAGGGACTCGGGTATGTGTCGCTTGTGAGATTACACATTGTGGTAATTAAAATCAACGAGATGCTGCACAGTTGCACCGTGATTTGAGCGAAATCATCTGCCAAAAGAACATGAAAATTTGACTTGGCGTGAGTCCAATCGACACGGACGGTTTCCAAACCACCATCAATGTTTTCAAACAGAGTTTCAACCAGCTCCGAACCGTACAGTTATGTGGTGGAGTCGTTAAAAACCACCAGCAACTGCATTGTGCTTCCTTTGAAGTTCATACCACCAACGCTCTTGCAATTTGGATTTCAACTCAAATTTCGCTCAACCTCATTGCAGCCAACAAAAACGGACTCCGCATCATATTGTCTTATATTAATCGTATGCCTAAATATGGTCAATTATCTATTTTGGTCTGGCCCCACGTCCTCCGTTATTTTCTTTTTTAGCATTATTACTGTTACGGGGGCGGCACGATGGCTCAACTGGTAAAGCGTCGGCCTCACAGTTCTGAGGACCCGGGTTCGATCCGGGCCCCGCCTGTGTGGAGTTTGCATGTTCTCCCCGTACATGCGTGGCTTTCCTCCCACATCCCAGAAACATTAAATGGACCCTCTAAATTGCCCCGTGGTGTGATTGTGAGTGCGACCGTTGTTGAGAGTTGCCTCCTGCCCGTTGACAGCTGTGATATGGTCCAGCGTTCCCATGACCTCGTGAGGATAAGTGGCTAGGAAAATAGATGGATTGATGGATGGATAGAGGGAATATCATGTGAAACCTTCGAGCAAGCGTCAAATGAACTGCAGGTTTGCCCCACATTAAAGTGCCACTGTCATGAGATGCATGATTGCGACTGTTGTCTGTCTCGATGTGCCCTGCGATTCGCTGGCAACCAGTTCAGGGTGTACCCCGCCTCCTAGGCTCCAGCAACCCTCGTGAACCTCGTGAGGATAAGCGGCGAAGAAAATGGATGGATGGATACTGTTATAGGGCTGTGTATTTTTATTCTTTAGTCTCTTGATTTTCCTTTCATCCTTTTAAGTTATTATGATTCACATCTTTTGCGATGCTGCTTCCTTTCATCCTTTGAGGTTATTACGATGCGCGGCTTTTGTGATGCGGACTTCTGGAATGTTCCAAGGAGTGCTTATATAAGGACGAGAAAAAGTGTCAACAGGGCTTCTTCACACCACACCGCTGCTTGGGACAAAGTACACAGACGCCTTCTGCCTTTCGTCTTTGGACATTTCTGGAACATTCGTTCACTTGTAATATTGTTACGACTATATTAATACTATATTAATAATATGGAAAGAACATTGGCCTGTTTGGGAACATTCATTCAACGTTGGTGACTATTCGCCGTTTGGCTCGACTACTTGGTCTTGGAACTTCTATTTTGTATTCGTGTTTGTCTTGTATTGTTGTGTGATTCAATAGTCTTGAACGCAATACAACTTTGCTTTGTTTTGCTTTGTCACATTTTGCTGTTTTGAGCAAAGGGGACTTTAGTCAAAATTCCCACGTAACATTACCAATTACGAGGGTTGAGAATTGCTTGAGAGCGAATCTTGTAACTCTTTTAACAGGACAAACAAGCTGATAACAAATCTAACTATGGTAGGAAAAAAAAATAATTTTACATGGCTTTAGAGTTTCACAAAAACAACTCCAATGCCAAGCGTGACCAGTTTTGTTGACCTGCTTTTATCGCAAACCGCCCGCCTCCATCTGGATGCTATTTACCAGGCGCGCAATAATACATTATTCAACCATCTCATTCCCAAGAAAGCGCCACCTGCACAGTTTTTTCTCATTTCCTTGATGAATCTTCATGCATTTGAGCTCCTAAGATCACACACTTTTTAAAAATAGATTTCCGTATATATGGCGCCACCGTGAAGTTATTCTCGGACACTCGAGAGTATAGATCAAGTCTTTGATGCGCCTTGTTGTCGTCAGTTGCGAGGCAGACAAAAATTGTGAAATTGTGAGCGTGGCGTGGACATTTTTGAAGATCAAAGTCGGCTGCCGCCACTCGTCAAATTATTTATCTTACACAAAACAGAGCTCTAAAATAAAGATCGTATAGTTGGTGGTTAAAAGTTATGGATAAAATAAAAAACATGATTTACAAGAATGCAGGTGTATTTTTACGTGCTAAAACGCCGTAATGTTATGAGCATAATGGTTTTTAGTTATTTTTCTAAATTTGTGGGAATAAAACAAAAAATTGTTTTCCACCCCCACCCAAAAAATAAATGAAGACAAAAATCACATCCAGAATCATAAAAGGATTAAGAAATGTTATTGCAGGGAAAAAAAATACGAATTTCAAGAAAAAGTTTTTTCCATTTTTGGGGGGATGGGGGCAAAAGGCTTAACATTATAATGTAAAATTTAAAGAATATAGTCATACATTTGAGAGGAAAACAATGTTTAATATTAAGAATTATAAAGTAGAATAGTTAATATAAATATGTAGTTAAATATAGTTAAATACATAGTTAAAAGTTGTAATACTGGCTTTAACAATAAACCCAGAATAAAATTGGGCAAGTACAAATTTACCAAAAAGAGGAATTCACAGGAAAAAACCTGAAGAAAATGTTGTTAAATTCCAATTTTCTATATATTTTTTCAAAAGATTGCTCCAGAAAAATCATCTACATCTTGTCATACTTTTTTGCAAGGAAAAAAGGCAGAATTATACAAGAATAAAGTTGTCATATTTCCTCAGAGACGTATTGATATTTCCCTCTATTAAATGACTATACCGAGTTGAAAAGTGACAACTTTACAACAGTGAAGACGTGATTGTATGGGGAAAAACAACAAAAAAAAAAAGTCATGCAAATTTAAGAAAATGAATTTTACTGGAATTGCATTTTCAATTTACAAAAAAGGTTTGCAGGACTCATAAAATTATAAGTATAGAATAAATTACACAAGTAAACGAAAAAATGTAGTATTAACTCTGACAACAAATTCATAATAATATTGCCCCCAAAAAATTCTCCTTTTTTTCAATTTTTTTTTCACTCATTAAAATCTTGGGGTTTTTTTTGTTTTTTTTAAACATTTGCTTGAAGACATTTTGACGAGATGACTGGAAATCACAACACAAACACATACATACACATGACGTTTATCAGCGTGCTACACTACTAGCGGCGTGCACCTGCAATTATTGGACCGCTGCTAACGGGTTAATTGATCTCGTTATCACCAGGAAACAAGCGCCACTTCCATAACAAGTTAATCAGCCCGCCTTCTGCTGCTGTTTGCTTGTTTGTGTTGATTGCGCGATGACGTGGTACCTGTGTGTGTGTGCAGGGCAGCAGAGCAGATGGCCTGAAAGTCTTAAAACTCCCGACATGGCAGGTTTTTGACACACGCGGTAAAGCGATCGCGTTTTGTTAATGTGCTTCGACTCTGCAAGGGGCAAGTCATAAAATGACACGTAGGGGCATAAATAGAAACGCAAGAAAAGTTCAAATAATCTCCGACGTCAAAGCGCCATCAGACTGTTGCAGTAGTTAAGTAGAACAACGGTGGCCCTCAAGGGTCCAAATGGCTGTTGGACTTGATGACCAATCATGACGAATATTTTCTCTTCATATTAGAACTTCACCTTTTCTAAAATATTCGGACTTTTCTGGAAAAGTCACGCAAGTATTACTGTTTTTCTTGTAACATTCCATAATATCCCTCAATCCTAACATCATATTATACTATATTAATAGTTAACACACTCCCATTGTACCGTGGCTAGACAATGACAGATGCTTTATAGGAAGCCATCTTGGTAGATTATATATACATATTACATTTTATGATAACAATTACATTATTACATTACATAGACCATACTTATATGAGGCCCCGTACAGTCCATATTAAAATACACAACCAAAAGATGAGCAACTTATATACATATATATTTTATATATACCTTCATATGCGCAGTGACATGTCAGAAGAGGCCCGGATTGGCCACACCCGAATCAAGCGACGAGATGGATGGCGCTTTTTTTGGAGGGGGGGGGGGCATCAACTGGTAGATCACGATCGACGGATTGGCCACCGAATCAAATTTCAACCTATGTTTATAATTAGCTTGTTTTTTAAAGGCCAAAATACTGGGGGGGGGGGGGGGGGGAATATTCTCTATATAAAAAGAATCAACGTGGCTTTGAACGCACTGACAACATCCTGCATGGGAGTTTCGTGAGATCTCCTTAAGTGTTGTCACCACAAAACAATTAATTCCCCAATTAATGAGCTGTCAGGTTTGCAGCGGCGCACGCCAAACAGGTGGCGGGGCTGGATGCGAGCCAGCCGCCTAATAGAGATCGCTCGTTTCAGGCGTGACAGCTGGCGACGTTGGTGCGAAGGCGGACGGCTGCGTTGGTCGCAAATGTGCTACGTTTGAGTTCAACAGGAGCCTTTAAATACACCTAAATGAAGAAACAGGTGTTTTAAAAAGATGAGCAGAAGGGGAAGATTGCGGGAAAAAAAATAGAATTATTTTTAATGTTCATTCATTTGCTATTCAAATGTTTGGGTAAGATCATAGGCTTTTGAATACGCTTGAAAATGTTCGATACAAAGATGTTTCCATCCTTCCATTTTCCTAGCTGCTCATCCTTACAAGGGTCACAAGGAGTGCTGGAGCCTATCCAAGCTGTCAACTGGCAGGAGGCGGGGTACACCCCGAACTGGTTGCCGGCCAATCGCAGGGTACATGGAGACAAACAGCCTCATTCACAATCACACCTAGGGGCAATTTGGAGTGTCCAATTAATGTTGCATGTTTTGGTAATGTGAGAGGAAACTGGAGTGCCCAAAGAAAACCCACGCAGGTATGGGGAGAACATACAAAATCCACACAGGGAGGGCTGGGATATGAAGCTCGGTCCTCAGAACTGTGAGGCCAACGCAATCCAGCTCCGCCACCATACCGCCCTTAAAACCATATGTTATACTAATTACAACTAATACCACTTGAAATACTCTTTAGGAAGATGAGCAGGGGCCTCAAGGTGTTGGAAAATTGCATGATTTCTAATACTAACATCTGCACAGAAACTTACTTCTGCCATTGAAATGATTTGGCTCACAACGTGTACCCTAAAATAGACATTATACACACAAAAATGTGGTTCAAAAGATGGACAGATGAAGTAAATTGCTGAAAAATGAATGATTTCTAATGTTCATGTATGCACATTCAACGTCAGCACTGCTATGCGTGAGTGACGCTGATGACCTTTCGATACAGTCCATATTAAAATACACAACTAAAAGATGAGCAACAGCAGTAAGCAGCGAACAGTGAGTGTGATTTCTAATGTTCATGTCCGTTCAAAGTGAGCAATGTGCCATGTTTTGAAAAACCTGGGGCCTTTAAATACACAAAGAAACAAAAAAAGATGAACAAGAGGAGTAAATTGCTAGCAATGAACCTGATTTCTAATGTTCACATATGCACAGAAACCTGTTGGGGGAAAAAGCTTTCAAAGTCAGAAATGTGCTACTTTTAGGAAAGATCGCAGTGCTTCAAATAAATTGAAAAATATGGAAGCGGGACTAAATAATAATAATGTTATTTCTAATGTTTATGTCTGCTTACTTTGTCCAGCAATTGCCAGTAAGCTAAGCTCCCTCCCTGCTGCGTTAGAAGAATTAATTTTCACCGCTGGAGCTCAGACAAGTTTTGCGAGGCTCCGTCGTAAATCTCGCCGACGTGGAAGAGGAAGAAGAAGAGGAAGAGGAGGAATGATTTCATTAAGCTGAGCGGCCATAAAGATCACCCTGACATCCCGAGACCTTATCAAAGTCGTAAAAGTGAAATGAAGCTTTGTTTAAAGCCCGTCCACCTTGTTGTGCTTTGCGTCGACGGGGGGGGGGGGGGGGAGATGAGCTAGCGGCTAGCTGCGGGATCTCATGTAGCACACAAACGTAGCAAAAAACGGTGCTTTTTCTTGACAAATATGACAAGCAGATGGGGTTGAATAAACCTAATCAGTCGTAGGGGATCGAAATTTATGTCCTGTTCACAAAAATAAAGATGCTCTACATCTAGAAATATAGGGGGAAAAATGTAACCTATGTTCAATTACTCCTTACTAAAAAAAAAAAAAAGCAGTAAATGGTGGAAATGTTTTTTTTCCTAATGAAGATGAAGATCTATCTTTCTTTTGGTGAGGTTTTCTACAGCAACAGTGTAGAGCTCGTACACGTGACACGTCACCGTTTTCACGGCGCCACATTGCCGGTCAAAAAGAGGTGCTCAACATTGAACGGGAAACAGAATATTTACAGTGCCTGAGACCTGTCGTGCTGTTGGTTGCCACAACGGACGAGACAGATATTCAAAGAGATCATTGTAAAGAACACCCTCTGAAAAGACCAGAAAAGATCGATGGATTTCGGCGATTAAACGTGATGAACCAAATACACACACGCCCGCTTCATTTCAGGTAGGAATTATTCTTAATCTCAAATTACGAAGAAAAAGAAGTATTCATAATGCCAAATTGACTCATTTGAGAACAAAGCGTATGTAAAAAAAAGAAAAACCGTCTGTCACAGAAGAGACGTTTTAAGGAGGTTAACGTGTGGCCGCAGTACGCTTCCGTGTACGGAGGAGACAACTCTCTGCCCTAATTATTTTTTCCAGTCATAGTTAATGCATGCGAGTTTGTGTAAAACCAGCGGTCATTTATTTAAATATTGGTATTTGTATTGAAAAAATTAGTGGGTCCATCACTACGTGGGATTTATTCCTGATTGATAACAGATCCAGCAACTAAGTATTTGTATGCATCCAGACTTTCATACACTGTCGAACTTTTCTGTGTAAATCTCAACGGTTTACTCACCAGATCCATGTATAGATCCAGTTGTCCAAGACAAGCGGAAGCAAATTAACAGACCACTTTTTTATCGGTGAAAACATCGACTTCGGCATTAAATATGGATCCTCTATGCAGAGTGTCTCTCATTTTTCCATGTATCGTCGTTTATTATCACCTTCTAAATGTTTAACGGTATGGGACAAAACTCTGTTTTTCTTTCAAAATGTATTCTTAACTGGCTGAAAACCTGTCGTGAAAATACAACAAACCATGTTGACAGAAAATATTAGTAATCGTTGTTTTTGTAAATTGCAACTTTGCCTTGCAAAATCACACCTTTGTTGTTAAATTAATGACTTGTGACTTTTGCCGCTGCACTCTGCTTTTATTCTGAAAAGATTTTCTCACTTTTTGCGGATGTGCAAACGGGGCTCGTTAACACAAATTGTCAGAACTGGCTTTAACTGGTTGTTTAGTTTCACACTTGTTGGGTGGTACGCCCGACTTCGATCTGCCAAATAGTTAAACACGCTCATGAAAATCAAGATGTAGCAGCTTTTGTGCTCGACTGCAGATGCGACGTGTATGAAAATATGAGTCCTCTGAGCTCAAACCATGCCAACTTGCTTGGATGAATCAGCGTTTGTGACAAATGATTCATACGTAGACCCCAACACACACACAAGTGCCGCACAGCGGGTGACATTTCAAAAGAATGCCTTGAAATGTCACAATATCTGCACGGTGAAAAAGAGCGTCTTCGCGCTAAAGTGGGCCAGCATGATTAATGCCATCCTTATCACGTGATGCAAACAAGTCAGCAGTAGAAAGTGAATAAAAAGCGATGCGAAACCGACACGCTCAACGTGCGCAAAGTGTAGCGGGTGCAGGCCTGTGACAATAGGCTGCCGCTTGGCATCCAAACAGCCGCTCAGGTAATTAGTCCCAACAGGGAAATCGGAAAATTCCATAATGTCTGTTTTGGCCTCATATGACAGGACAGGCTTGGCGGAGAGGAAAAAGGGAGTAAGCCAGTTGGTTTCATTATGATGATGCCACACATGTTATTAGCGAGCTATGAACATTAACGATACCTGCATAAAAAAGTGGATAAAAAAGGTAACAATGCTGACTTGGCAGGATATGCTTTCATATTTTTAATGCTGGCTCGGTGTCTTCCCATTAAATACATGTTGAAAATGAGCCCATGGCATTGTAAAAATCATGCAGATGGAAATTTTTTTCACATTTGAAAATCGCGCATATCTGATTTAATATCTTAAAGAACTGTAATAATAATCACAATTATAAGTACAATTCCAGACCTAACTGCAACCCACAATAGCAAACAACATTTTATATTAAAAAAAACATAACATTGTTCCCATAACTGTCATATCACTATTTGTGAATTCACTTTTTCACACGTTTTTATGGGGACCATTCCCTCTTTTATTCACTGAAAAAGTCACCTATTCACTGTTTTTGTATTTCAGCCTAGTATGTATGTAACATTTTGCTTTGCACCATCTTGCTAGATAGGAACTATGTTTAGGTGAGTGGCAGAGCATGATTTAGTCCGGTCATAGCCCTGTCTAATAAAAAAATTGTGCTTTGCTTCCCTCTTGTGGCAGCTAAACTCAGTTACATGTATTTTTTGGGGGTGGCTGTCATCTGTTTCCATCATCTACTTCAGCATATAATTACAAATATAACACGCAACATTAATTGGACACACTAAATTGCCCCTAGGTGTGATTGTGATTGTTGTCCATCTCTAGGCACCTTGTGACTGGCTGGCGACCAGTTCAAGGTGTACCCCGCCTCCTGCCTGTTGAGTGCTGGGATATGCCCCAGCACTCCCTGGGACACTTGTGAGGATACGCGGCTAAGAAAATGTACGGCTGGATGAAGGGTATACTTAACATAGAACACAGTGCAAGGAGAAAAATTGTCTTGGCACACCCCGCAATAGAGGGAGGCGGCGTAACAAGAGCTAATTTGTGTCGACATGAATACATGTTTGCGTTCCCCTAAATCAGAGTAACAAGGCGACTGGAGAAGGTAAGAGAAAATTTATTTGGGTGTCAGAGTGCGTTTGTGCGTCAGTTATCCGAAGCTCATGTGCGCAACCAACAACACTGCAGCTCTGCTTAGCTTTTGGGCTTTGACGTAGCAGCGCTTCGGCACGCAAGATAAAATATTAACAGCTTGCTTTCCGTATTACTGCTATTCAACATTCAAAGAAGTTGATGAACGTGCCAAAAGTGAATCACCGGAAAATAAAAGTGACACAAAACTGTCGTCTCCGAGTTTCACCTCGGGGGCATTATTTATTGTCATCTTTTGTGCGTGTGTGTCTGCTTGTTATAAATTCACACGCTGCTGCTTGTTGACGTCTGTCAAGGAGACACCTGTTTCCTGTCGGGATTCGCGCCACTCCGAGAAAATCTTACCAGGCAGGTGTTTGTTGCGAGGAAAAAACAAGAGCAATTAGCGCCCGGGAAACAATGAATAAATAAATAAATACAAGTCACCTGACAAAGGCTAAAATTGTAACTTTCATAAACACACACGAGTGCGCTGTTCACTGTCAATTGAGTAAAACAAACAACAGGGTAAGGAACAGAATGAGCCAAAGAACAATGGGTGAACTCAACAAAATAAAAGATGACGGATGAGTTTGACGGGGGGGGGGGGGCGACAAGGTGTGAAGCGGATATTGCAAAAACAGGAACGCACAACAGACGTCTGATTTCCCATGTGAATTTGTGCTCGGAATATGAATAAAGTGACCCAAAAAAAGCCCCGATTAACTACACAACTCAAGCGTTTGAATGACTTTCAGGCACTTGGCTGTGGAACAATTTGGTCGAGAAACTTTATGGGCAATCGTGCGAAAAAAGCTGATTTTATTTTTGTAAAAAATCTGACAGCCTTCTGTGAGAACCGTCATGAACGACCCATTTAGTTGAGATGCAGTGAACAATCATATAGAATGACAATTTTGAAAGGCATGTTGAGGACCTATGTGTGAAATTTTACACGTGTGCAATAACAAAATTCCCGCGAGTAACAGCTCGGACGACTTCCTTCCGGTCATAACTGTCGACATAACCGGAACCAAACATCATTTGGCCTGAATCCTCAATTTTGCTAATTTTCCAACTCACACAACAACCAACCAGATACGCGGAACCGTTGTGCAGTTCACCTCGGAACATTTCCAGGTGAGAAATGTGACTTTTTTTTTTTTTTTCCAGCTCATAAAACATCAGCTCCATTTTATGAAAGTCGTTTTGTTTTCATACCCAGCAATATGAAAAGGCAAAGAGAACGTCGCGGCGCAAGTGAGATGAAGGAAAAAAATACAGAGCGCTGAGGTGTCGCCGGTGTGCAAAACTGCTGTTTGATTTAAACACAGCGCGTGTACTCACATTGATCGATGCTCTTGGCCGCCTCGACCCTCTCCTGCAAGCAGAGCACACACACACACACACACACACACCACACACACACACACACACCAGGGGTTGTTATTACAGTGGCAAGTGGCTAACAATTGAAGCCCCTCCCCTTGAAATGATGACAGGGTGGACAAACAGGAAGACAATGTCCGCATCAAAGACTCCCTTTGCTTCCTCTTAATTAGTCTGTTGACATATGCGTCACCCCTGTTTGCTCGCGTGTCAAACGGTGGACTTCCGAAACCCCCTCCAAGCTGCCGGGATATAAACAGCGTCTCCCTACGCTGTCTGACAGGTTTGGCAAAAGAGAATAGATCAATCACGGACTATTTTCACTAAGATAATCTATCTCCGTCACTTGGCGGTTCCCCCCGGTGCCGTTTACTCCAAACGTCGGGAACCCGCGCTTATCTAATTCGTCCGGGCTCCGACGGGCTTCTTAATGAGCCGAGTGAAAAGGAGGCGAAGGAGGAGCGCCGTTGAGTGTAAATATCTCGCCGGGCATCAAAAGATCAATGCACAGCGCAAGAGAATAGCCGTTAAAAAAAAAAACCCAAAAAACTGCTTTTTCCTTTCTGGAGTTTCAGATTAAATCGACGGTGGTTTCAGAACCGGATCAAAAAGTGGTTGTCCTGACATCTGTTTGGAATTACAACAGGGTAACTTTTTTTTTTTTTTTAAGATCACAAACGAAAAGAGGCAGCACAGTGGCACAGCTGGTAAAGCGTTGGCCTCACAGTTCTGAGGTCCCGGGTTCAATCCCAGACCCGCCTGTGTGGACTTTGCATGTTCTCCCCGTGCCTGCGTGGGTTTTCTCCAGGCACTCCGGTTTCCTCCCACATCCTAAAAATATGCAACATTAATGGGACACTAAATTGCCCCGAGGTGTGATCGTGATTTGTCTCTGCGTGCCCTGCGATTGGCTGGCGAAAAGTTCAGGGCGTAACCCGCCTCCTGCCCGTTGACAGCTGGGATAGGCTCCAGCCCGCCCCGCGACCCTCGTGAGGATAAGCGGCAAAGAAAACTGATGGATGGATGGAAATGAAATTACTGATCGAAAAGGTTTAGCGGGCAATCTATTCTTGCATATAGCACTTCTCCTCCTTCATCAGCGCAAGACTGGGCCGACTCCCATTTGCAAGATGGCCTCCCGCGTGAAACCGGACATCCCCGATCACAAAAACATCAAAACATGAGAATCAGAGATGGACTGAGAGAATAAGTAGTGCTTCATCTGAGGCGCCAGTGCATCTGCACGTTGGCGTAACTGAACATTATTTATCATCTTCCATGAAATATTGATAGATTTGACCAAATTAGACCAATGCTTTTTTTTTTCTTAATCTCAGATTTAATTTTTTCTATTGCAGCCATCGAAGTTTAAATGGTGGTAGCCATGGTGTGTATCAAAGAAACAACAAGGTTACACCAAAAGTGAACATCCTAGTCATGTTTTTATGAAATAATTAATAGTGCAAATTGGCACCAAATTATACACCTGATAGCCAAGAATTTTTCTAAATATGCGATGAAGCAATATCAAACATGGGAACCATTATATGTAAAACTGTGCCAAACAAATATATGCGTTCATCTGAGATGACACGCTGTGGCGACGCCTAACGGGACAAGCCAAAAGGAAATGAAAAAGACAATTAAACCGTTAAATGGGCCGCAGTTCCGACTTCCAGTTTTGCAGTTTGCGTCGTTGGACTCTCGGGTGGCAAAACCAGAGTCTTTTTGGAAACAAAAAACCTGGATCCGGATCGTCCGTGGCTGGTTCGGCGCGATGGCTCTGCTACGTTAGCTTCCCGCGGTCAAATCCGAGGTAAGATGAGTGTTTTAACAGATAGCAGGTCACAGCCACAAGCACCCCCGAGTGCACCTCAAGTGCACTGTGTGAAAATTAAAAGCCAGGACACGAAATGAGCAGCGGGGAGGTCGGCGCTTCTGAAAAGGAGAACCGCCGCGCCGGCACCTGACGCTTGAACGGACCCTGCCGGCCCCGCTTTTTCCCTCGCCGACAACGCCACGCCATTTTAACACCGCAATCATCCGGAGGGCAACGCTCGGCTGGCCTCAATTTCTCTCCAGGTGAGAGCTCATCAAGCCACGCACGACGGTTAGCTCGGGAATAAACGGATGCAGGCGTGAGGAGGAGCCCAAACGACGGTACCGGCCTGGCTTTTCGATTGGATAATAGCAACAGATACAGCAAAATATTACATTACCATAAAATGTTTAAGAGGATACTTTTGTTACGTATTATTTGGTTCATGCATAAACTTCAAACATTTGAAGATTTTGAATGTTTTAAAAAATAGCTTGCTAACAAAAGGCGCTAAAAGATGGCGTGCCCCAATTTTTACACAATGTGCACAATTCATTCTCTCTTTTCTTTTCTTTTTTGTCCACTTGAGTAATGGATAAAAGGATTTTCTGATTTCTAGAAACAAAAACTGAAATGTCCATCATCATAGAGTCACTCTCCTTATTCCCAGAAGCCATTTGCTAGCAAACAAACAAAAAAAATGTGGTTGTACAAAATTTGCTATTTTTAAGTATTGTTATTATTATTTTGGCTATTTGTCTCACAGAACAGTTTTATGCACCCCCAGGAACAAAAATGTAATATGGTAAATTGTCTTTTGTCATTCTCTGTAAACAAGCAAATGGTCTGCCAACAAACTAATGGACTAAAAGTTTTGAAACTAATTGTTAGATTTTGTTGTTGTTTTGGCTATTTGAGTAAAATATTCCCGCGACATTAATTAGAGACTCCAAATTGTCCCGAGGTGTGATCGTGAGTGCGGCTGTTTGGCTCAATGTGCCCTGCGATTGGTTAGGGTCCACCCCGCCTCCTGCCCGTTGACAGCTGGGATGGGCTCCAGCACTCCCCGTGCCCCCTGTGAGCATAAGCGGCTAAGGAAATGGATGCATGGATTCCCCCGATCCTAACCCAGGATAAGCGGCGTCGAAAATGGATGGACGGAATCAAATATTTTTACCGCACCTCAGAAAGAAAAACGGAACGGTTAGTAGTCTTGCGTCATTGTCTGTGACTCAGAAAGTGGTCACCCAACAATCAGAATGACTAAAAACACGGTGGTCTACAATTTTGGGCCATTTCAGTCGCGGCCGGAACTGTTTACCGCACCGTTGGAAGCAAAAAAACGCAATGGTCTGTCGTCTTGCAGTCATTCTCCGAGAACCCCCCCCACCCCCACCCCCCCCAAAAAAAAATGGTCTTCTAACAAACAGATGAATGAAAAACAGGGATGGACAAGATGTTTTGTTTTGTTTTTGGTTTGTTGGGTTGTTTTTTTTTTTTCTCTAGATGAAAGCAAAAATGGTGAGTTATCTTTATTCTCTCTGAGCCAGAAAGCAGTCGGCGAACATCTGGACAGAAAACCTGCAAAAAATACTTCTACAGCTATAGCGATGAGCACATTTATTAGACCACCTGCCATTAAAACTAGAAAAGACCATCCAGCTTCATCGAGTGCCTCGATGGTGACTCTTTCCATCCCCGTAAAACCTTCCGGCAAATAAACACGGTGTAAAAACAGAAATTATTAAGCATAATCAAGGTGCTGCAGAGGTCGAAGCTCTTTGATTAAAGTGTGTCCGGTGCATTTCACGCTCATAAAACGCCGCTTTGCTTTGCTTCGCTGCGGGCGCATACGACAAATATCGCTTGTGTCAGAAATGAAATAAATAATTGTTTCCTTACCAGACAACCAAGTCCGTTCTCATTCCTCGCGTTCGGTTTTATGTGTAAGCGCGGGAGTTATAACAGGTTTATTATACGACCTGTCGTAAATTCAGTATTAAAGATGATCATAGTGGTGAGGAAAAGCTTTTCAAAGCAAAATTTACTTATATAGGGCATTTTATACACAAGATAAGTCAATGTGCTATACGGGATTAAAAGCATTCAAAAACTGAAATCATTTAAAAATTAAAAAAATTAAAATTTTAAAAGTGCAATCAAAACAGCATACAGTGAAAGAAATAATTTAAAAATGGAATTACTCAAAAAAACATCCATATATATATATATATATATATATATATATATATAACAGCATGAGTGTGAGTTCATCATTTCGAACTTTTTCTCTTGAAAGTGAACTCAAATATCACTTTTCCAGATTTTTTTATGCAGGTTGCGCCCTTGGACCCGGCCTGAGTGGCCCCTCCCCTATATAATAACTGAGCACCTTAGTTTGGTTATCCGGTACAATTGTGGGAAAGATGCGGCACAAAGTAACATATCCATATTTCCGGGACGAGCAGTGGAATTTCATTGCCAGTTGTTGCTGGGCTGTTAGCGACACTACGTTTATTTTCACTTTCAAGGGCCTTTAAAACATAAGTAATGAATATTTTATACTACTGACGAGATCTAACTTCAGATTAAAAAAAAAAAAATTATACAATGAAAGAAGCGAGAAAAATTTTTCAAAAATGAGCAATAACAACCTGAAAGCGTGTTAGGCCCCGTGGGTTAAATGAATAATATTGATGTGTTGTTATTTACCATGGATGGCGTTTCCAAGGACGTCTGCGGGATGCTCCCTGCGTCCGCGTCGCCTCTCTTGTGCCCTCCGGCCCGGCTGCAGGCCGACAGGGCGGCCAGAACCGCAACCCAAGCAGCGAGGCGGCCCATCGGCGGCTTCCCTGTTAAAGCAACGCAAGAAGGCTTTGAATAATCTATTGAAATCTGCACGCGCGTTAAGGATTTAAGTGCAAACAAAACAATTACAATCGAACCACCAAACACTTTCAACACAGTGTTATAGCTTAGGGGTAATTTGAGGGAAAAAAATAACAATCACTTCATTGTCTGATGACCTAAACTGTGTCCAGGAAGGTGGTGTACTGGGGGTGGGGGGGGGCTTCATAGCTGGTGGCAGCCAAGTTGCGCAATCATTTCAAGGCATGATTAATTAAGACATGATTTAATCAACCCTCACGTACCACAATTGACGGAATCCTTAGTTATCAAGGATTGTTTTAATCAACCCATAAATTAAGTACAACCCCAATCACATGGGGCTAATGATTCAGTGCATATTGCAGAAAAAACTTGTAGCGTGCTAACGTGCTAATAGGCTAAAATGCACACATGCCTACGGTTTTTGGCTGTCATTCGATTGAAGGCATTTCATAGCGCATCTAAGGATGAAAATTAAATCTTTTCTCTTTGTGATGCCAAGTCGGGTGGCAAGAGTTGAAGAATTGTCGTAAGAATCCCTGAGCTGCTGATTAAACTCAGCAGCATGAAATTTGGGAGGCGTGTCTCTCACGAGTTGACCCACAAAAATGCTAATTTAGGGTCATCTTGACTATTTGAAGGGATCCTTCAAAGACAATCGTTGTCTGAGAGATTTGTTTGTTTTGTTTTTTTAGGTCTCCCCTGAAGCTAATTTAACTTATTAATATGAAAATCTATCATAGCTGCCCCACAAAAAAAAAAGTTTCAGGAGGCCAAACCAAAAAGATGCAAAAAGTCTGGCATTTTGCTTCAAAGCTGACATTTTCTGTTCATTTTGGCCATTTCCAGGTGTCCTTAAACGACAATGTCGTCCAAAAGATTTGCGAGGGAGGGGGAAGTTAGCCCCTGACGTCAAGTTTCATTTCGAGACAAGATATTTGATGGGCAGGTCTATTATCAGTCGACCAACAAAAAAAAAAAAAAAGTCTCCAGAATCCATTTCCTGGAACATGCTGGAAGTCAGCCAATTTAGTCTGAAGCCGCCGTTGAAGTCTCATTTTGATCAATCGGTGTCAATTTGGCCTGCCTTTCGTTTCGGCCCTGCACAAAGCACACAGAATTGCGCTAATCACGGAATTTGTGAAATAAGTACCAATCAAACACTAACAAAAGTGGAAGAAGTAGTGCGGGCCGACTCCTTCGAGGAATCGCCGACGTCGTCCGGCAGCTGTAATCGCTGCGTTGCTGAGGTGCTCTCGCTCTTGAAAATTAAGTGGCAAATGAGATCTGCCAGTCACTGTCTGCTAATGTGTGATGCGCGCACACACACACACACACACACGTATACGCCATTTTAAAATTCATTAGAAGGCAGAGAGTCCATGAAGAAGTCTTATTAGACCCGCGCTTGGACATTGAAACTTTACAAATATTGATTTTCTCCTGTTTTTGGGCTTGTTTACCTCCAACAGCGTGTATCGTTTAAAAAAAAAAAAAAAGTAGACTAAATCACAGAGGAATATATGGGAGAGGCCTTTAAGATGCATCAGCTTTTTTCAGCCTTCGTGGCGATTTTTATTTTTTTTTAGGTCAATGTAAAATATTCATTCCCTACCCTGAAAAGGCTTCTAAGGGAGCGCACACACAAGAACGCCTCATTGCTCACCGCAGGTGTGGTCTTGTTCAGTCACGACGGAATATTTGCAAGCATTACAGATGTATTAAGTTCATTGAGGTTTAAAATTCACGCTAATGCGAAAGAAAATGGCATCAATTGGGAATCTCCCGAAACCTATTTTATTTAGCAACACAACATTTGGTCGATCATAAATTCACTTGCAAAAAAAAAAAAAAAATCCCGGAAGCTAGATCTTAAAAGGTTTGAAGCAGATATTTTGGCACTTTCCCCTACAACCCCCCCCCCAAAAAAAACCCTTAAAATGTAAATTCATCCATGAGATTTTGTCAGATTGCCACCAAATTTAAGTAACATAAAACAGACAGATTATCCATCCATACGTCCATCCATTTTCTTCACCGCTTATCCTCACGAGGGTCGCGGGAGTGCTGGAGCCTATCCCAGCTGTTAACGGGCAGGAGGCGGGGTACACCCTGAATTGATTGCTAACCAATCGCAGGGCACATGGAGACAAACGGTCGCACTCACAATAACACCTAGGGGCAATTTTGATTGTCCAATTAATGTTGCATGTTTTTATGATGTGGGAGTAAACCGGAGTGCCCGCAGAAAACCCGCGCAGGCACATTGAGAACATGCAAACTCCACACAGGCAGGTCCAGGATCGAACCCGGGACCTCAGAAGTGTGAGGCCAACCTTTTCCACGGACAGATTAATTGAGTCTGAAATAATTTTTTGGTCATTTTGTTGGAGAAGTTTGACGATTGACCATGAAACAATTTTTTCAACGAACATAATATTCATTCTGTTGATCAACGTTGCGAGCTGGCTCCTAGCGTATATGATTGATAATAATGAGTCACATCTACATTTTTGTCTCACTTCGTACACGAAACTAAAAGTGTTGGATTCATAGCGTCATAACAAAAAGTACCGTAACCTCTCGACTGTCCGTGTGCATCCGAAGTTACGTGCGTTAGCCTTCCTGACAGGAAATAGAGACACGCGGGAGGATGGAGTTTAACACTTGGACTCGGATGTGACAGCCGTGCACTCATCTCATATCAGCCCCCTGGATTCATCTAGAGCTTTACGCGGGGGTGGGGGGAAAAAAAAAAAAAAGAGCAAAAAGTAGTGACAGGTCAACGTCAGCATTGGGATCGCATGTTCTATAATCTGGCTTATCTTCCCCACACCTCACATGAGCGTTGGAGCTTTTTTTTTTTTTTCCCCGGGTAGGAAGATAAGGTTATGGACTGTCACTCGACGTAATGGAAGCGGCGCCGTGGCACGCCGGCCACGAGAGGATTGGGGGAACGTTGACGCTGTCTCAGTTTGAAATGATGACAGTTGCTGCGGGAAAACATTTTAGAGCTCACGATTTTTTTTGGGGGGGGGGGGGGCACTCTATCTGGTCAATATTAGCTTACCCCATTAACGAGTTTCCTTGAGAAAAGCTAATGTACTTTTTTTGTTACTTATTTCTGTAGCTAAACCCGAAGAGGAAGACAAATTTCAGTTGAATATGATTATTTTCTATTGTCTGCATGGTTTTCTATGTACTAAATACAAACGAAACAGTACAAAAAGGAAACGTATATTCAACATCTTTCGAAGAGAAATGTTCCGAATGGAGCACATTTGAATTCTTTAGTAAGAGTTTCTCAAGGAGCTGAATTTTGTTCAAGATTTGAAGAAAAAAATGACCTCTCTTTATTTCTAGCCATGGGTCCTCAAGTCTTTTTTTGTGCATCCAGTTACCGCAGATTTTTACATTGAAACTGACATCAGGTGCAGATTTTTTTGTTTTTTTTGGTAACATTCCAACAAAATGAATGTGGCTACTTCAAACCAAAATGGCAGACCTACTGTTTCATTCTGGGCCTTGGTCCTTGAAACTTTTTTAAGCACGTTATGATAGATATGGGCACGGTGGATCAGCTGGAAAGGCCTCACAGTTCTGAGGTGCCGGGTTCAATCCCGGACCCAAGTTTGCATGTTCTCCCACATCCCAAAAACATTCAACATTAACTCTAAATTGCCCATAAGTGTGATTGTGAGTGTGGCTCTTGTGTCTACATGTGCCCTGCGATTGGCTGGCAACCAGTTCAAGGTGTACCCCGCCTCCTGCCGTTGACAGCAGGGATAGGCTCGAGCGCTTCCTGCGACCCTAGTGAGGATAGGTGGCAAAGAAAATGGATGGATGATAGATATGATCACCCAATGTCATGTCAATTGGTGTGACTGGTGTCAAGGCTGATTTCCCCCACACTCCCCACCCCAACTTTCCATGGGCAGCTGCTAACTTATTATAGGTGTGTCAAACCAAAATGACTGATTTCATGTCAATACATCATATCAGACGACATCATCAGACAGTGAAATCCATTTTTTTTTTTTTTTTTTTTTTTTTTTAAGTGTGACACAAAGCTAACATATTCATTTGGCTCATGCTCCGTTGCCCACGCAGCACACAAAAGGACACGACCCGGGTCAAGCTCGAGCAGGGCCGCATTCTCTGATCAGCTGCCGGAGAATTCATTATCGCCGAACCCACGCGGTCAAGAACCACAGCCGGCGTTACACCGGATCTCGCTTCAGGCGTCTTGACAGATAGAAGACACTGACCATCTCTTCTCTAGATAAGAATAAGAAGCCATGTTTCTATTTTTTTTTTCAGGCCTCGCCTCGATGACTCTCGTTTGACTGCTCTTAGTCGACATTCTGGCAGCTACTCGAACGTGTAAGTCGGAGCCGTTGCCGTTCGTCGGGGGAACGCCATCACGAGGGCTAAATCCAGGATTCCCCCAGGAGGGATAAAGGCTCTGGCAGCTCGGAAGCTCCCTGGAGGCCCTTGACTGTACCACCAACGACAAGCAAGTGACAGTAGTTGGCTCAAAAACCTAATATAGAAGTCGACATCGGAAGCACTTGCCAAGTTTATTAGAACACACAAAGAATTTGTCTGCAGTAGCAGGAGCAAATGTAGTACTATAGCAAATAAGCCTCTGCGACAAAATATACATACATTTAAGGCATAAAAATACAAGAACGGAGAGTCGCTGAGCAATGAAAGCGTACCGTTAATGTGGTAATGCATCACCACCGTCATCATCATCATCACTCGATGACTCAAATGCATGACACCAGTCGCAAAAGGAGCAGAAGGAATCAGGAAGAAATCTGTCTCCCCCCCACCCCAAAAAAAAAAAAAAAAAAAAGCCAGTCGGCACCGGCTGTGGTGGAGAGTCGAAAAACATCCCAAAGTGAAAGAGTTAGCACTTTAACAGCAAGGGAACGTGGAAAAAGTCTCCAAAATCCACATGATGCTGGATGTACCGCCATCACATACAAATGCTGCTTACTTCGCTTGCCCCTTTTGTGTTCAGTTATATTGTACCGAGATAGCACAGTCCTCTGTTTATTTATTAGTTAGCTGCAAGTCAACTGCTTACCTATAAACTATTTGATACATGGGCTGTATTTTGTTCTTGCTACATACAATGCTGATGACTATGCTAGCTGCTGTTCACATTCAAATCTAAATATATAGTACATATTCAGTTTACATGTTATCCGTGCATAGTCAGCTGATTTTATAGACTATTGACAAGTGCGTGGTAATTTTGCTACTTGCAACACTTTCCACAAATATATATACACCCATCCATCCATTTTCTTTGCCACTTATCCACACGAGGGTCACGGGAGTGCTGAAGCCTATCCCAGTTGTCAATTGTTCAACTCTGAACTGGTCGCCAGCCAATCGCAGGGCACATCGAGACAAACAGCCGCACTCACAATCACACCTAGGGGCAATTTAGTGTCCAATTAATGTTGCATGTTTTTGGGTTGTGGGAGGAAACCGGAGTGCCCGGAGAAAACCCACGCAGGCACGGGGAGAACATGCAAATGCAACACAGGCGGGTCCGGGATCGAAGCTGGGACCTCAGAACTGTGAGTCCAACTAATTTCAGCTGAGCCACCGTGCCGCCCCCACAAATATATATAAACATGATTTTAAAAAATGACATTTGACTACACGGCTCCGGTATTTGGGCGGCAACCTTTCGGTTCACGCCTCCTCCGTGCTTTTCCCTTGTTCTCGGTCACCCGCCTGTTTGCCCTGAGCCGCTGGAGCGGGCCGTGGCAGCAAAGGTCATTTGTGGAAGTTCAACATTAGTGCGCGGAATTTCAAGTGGCTACAGGGGAAAAACTGTGGGACAGCGGGAGGGTGGGGGAAAAGAAAGTCACCAGTGGTCCCGGTGGTCTGCTCAGAATCATTATTATTATTCAAACCAAATGTTGTGGTTGGCCTCCCTGGACATGAAGGTGTGTGCGTGTGTTCCCTAAAATTTCAACATCATCTCTTGCCAGATTTATCATAATGCAAGGCTAAACAGGGTAATTATCCATCCATCCATTTTCTTAGCCGCATATCCTCACGAGGGTCGTGGGAGTGCTGGAGCCTATCCCAGCTGTCAACGGGCAGGAGGTAGGTGGGGTACACCTTGAACTGGTTGCCAGCCAATCACAGGGCACATCGAGACAAACATCCGCGCTCACCATCACACCTAGGGGCAATTTAGAGTGTCCAGTTAATGTTGCATATTTTTGGGGGGGATGTGGGAGGAAACCGGAGTACCCGGAGAAAACCCACACAGGATTGAACGCGGGACCTCAGAACTGTGAGGTCAACATGTTCCAGCTGATCCACTGTGCCGTCACAGGGTAACTAATCATCTATAATTTTCTCTGTATGTATTATTGTTTTTAAAGTGTACTATAGTTTATTACTGTATTTTTTGGACAAGGCGACAAGAATGTAGGCCTTGGTCCACTCGAGGGGATAGCTTTGATTTTTGCTAAAATTAGACTGGGAAACATGACCCATCACCACTGATATGAAAACCTTCCAGTCTATAACCATATTATTTTGGGTCTGTGGGCTTGGGCTGGGTCACATCTTGGCTGGCGTCATACGAAAGCGCATTTTGAGTTGCTTGCGAGGTGTGTAAATAAAAGATGAGTTGAACAAGGAGAAAACGGGCCTGCCATCATCTCAGGTTGCTGCACGAGCCGGTGCACCGCCGCCTCCCATCAAAATCAACAACCTCGGCTGGGATGCATAACGGGGGAGGAACTACAATACTTTTTCTCTTTAGATCAAACAGACACGGGTTTTAAAACTGCAGAATTGGGGGGGGGAGGGGGATTATTTTGCAGGTACCGAAATTCCTACTCATCGTCAGCAACCTTGAAGATGAAAATAACAGATACAAAACTGGGATTGATCATTTCAGCTAAACCTAGCTATTTTGTGATAGTTGTCTGATAGGAGTACCACAAAACTATAAGTAATCGGATTAACTTCATCGTTACACGATTGGGCCGAATTCATAAGGCAGCAACAACAACAAAAAAACGTACTACTCAAGCTCTCGACGACGCTATTTCCTTAACTCAGCCGAACCATAAGGAAAAAACAAAAGCGGAAGACGGCAGGAACAGGAAGTCATCCAACTTTGGAGGGTTACAGAACGGGGAAGCCCATAGAAGTCAAAGTGGGTTGTTATCGAATGCGACCTTTTGCTTGAAATGGCCCAGATTCACTTTTATGATCAGCTGTTGCTAGGCAGAAGTCGTGGGGAATGGAGGGTTAGCATCATGATAAAGGTCATTTCACAACAGCAGCGTAAGTGGCGCTTACTTGAGCGTACATTAATGATTCACTTCCTTGTTGTGTTGTGTGGGACAAACTGTCTTGCTCTTTGATCAAGACAGCAGTTTGGGAACACGCAAAAAAACACACACACACACACCGTTAAGACCAGAAAGCGGTGCCAGCAGTTACAAAATTAAAATGCGACACAACGCTATTTTACCGCGGAGGGAACATCGGCCGTCTGGAGAAATGTCACTTAACAAATACAAAATTCTGCGATTCTGACGAGTGCCGATTCAAATCGCAAACCTCCACCCAGGCGTTCGGACGGTTTGAGTATCATAAGTTATACGCACAACAAATCCCCCCCACACCGGAAATACTCTACTACTGAAAAGTACTGAAACTTCAAATAAAGGTGAAGTATTGCAAAGCACGCTCTTAAAAATACTTCGGGGAACAGAATAAAAAAAATCAAAAGTGAGTTGAGGCCGGACCAGACCAGATCAGAATCAGATTTCACTTCATTCCTGCGTGTGCCCAAATTTTGTCATTAAGATTCATGCATTACTCGCTTAGAAATGGAGGAAAAGTTGTTGAATGCTTGCATTGAATGTGATTTTATCCATAAATTACTTTAGATCTAATCAAGGAGATATCGGTACAGGGCGGCACGGTGGATAGGCTAGAAAGCGTTGGCCTCACAGTTCTGTGGTCCCGGGTTCAGTCCTGGACCCGCCTGTGTGGGGTTTGCATGTTCTCTCCGTGACTGTGTGGGTTTTCTCCGGGCACTCCGGTTTCTTCCCACATCCCCAAAAACATACAACATTAATTGGACACTCTAAATTGCCCCTAGGTGTGATTGTGAGTGCGGCTGTTTGTCTCCGTGTGCCCTGCGATTGGCTGGCAATGAGCTGAGGGTGTACCCCGCCTCCAGCCCTTTGACAGCTGGAATAGGTTCCAGCACTCCCCGGGACCGTTGTGAGGATAAGCGGCAAAGAAAATGGATGGATATCGGTACAGGGAAACCGCGTTCTTAAAACTACTGTACCTAAAAGGACCTCCATCAAGGCCCAAGAACTACAATTTATATCTAATTTGTATCATGTTGACGTGTACACTAGGATTTTGCTAGTTTATTACTGTTATTATAAGTAGTAGCACTAACAGAATTAGTAGTCGTCATTGTAGTACGAGTTGTACATTCAGTCATTTTTCTTTTGGTTTCATTTATTTTTAATTTCATCTCCTTTTTTTTAATTGTATTTAATTGCTCTAGCACCTTAATTTCTCTTCTAGAGATCAATAAAGGATACTGTAACTTATGATAATGTATTACAAGACTGAGAAGTTAAGAAAAATAAAACCTCCACAAAAAAATTTGAATGCATACCACGGACTGACAAAAACTCGCAAAGAGTACATGAAGTCCGGCTCCATGGTTGAAGTAATACTGGAGTGTGCACTCTGTACACAATCTGGAACACGGCACATACGGTGCACAAAAGTGGCAACACCCATCTCGTGCTACAATTCTAGCCGCCTTCTGAACGCGACAACCTGCTGTGCTCATAAAGTCACACAGCAGAATACAATACGTGCTCTCCACTGTTATTATATATGATTATTATGATTATGATTATGGACAGCAGCCTGAAAAAAAAAAAAGCTTAAAGCAGAACATGATGTGCCAGGCCATCGCGTTGTGCCTTTTGGAAATGCTTTTCTGTGATAGGCTGCAAATGTCTAGATAATGTAATTATGATCATGTATTACATATTTTATGTCATCGTCTGACAGCGACAGTATCAATAAATGGCGATAGGGCGATTACAATATTTATGCACCACCAGAGAATATTTGCGATGTTTCTTTTCATCATGTTGGGCAGACCCGCCGTATTCAGGACGGGATGAAATATCACGATACGGTGTCGCGATATCAACGTCAAATATGGATTCATGATAATCCGCTAAATGGTGAAATTTTGCAACGCTGCTAAAATATACATGAGGGCGATATTTTTTAATCACCAGCATATGAATGGTAGTCTTGAGACAAGCTATCACAATACAGTACATCAAATATCGATACTTTACTCTCCCAGATTCCGAATTGATCCATGAAGTTATTGCAATATTTGAAATATGTTTTTCTGTTTTCGAGCGTAGAGTAATAAAATCAGTATTGCGATGCAGCACTAATTAACCAATATCAAATATTGGTACTGTACTACAACCTATAATAAAGCGATACATGCTGATAATGAATATTCCGTCCCACTGGAAAGATTTTTGGGGCATTTTCACCACCTTCATCCATTGTAATGATGGGATAAGATATTAACCTCAAGATACTCCTGATAATTGTTGCGGTCGGACAAAATATTGATATCGCAACACAGTATCGTTACACAAACATTAAAATTTAACCCATACCACGAGATATCATGATGCGAAACATGCCGACATCACTATTTTGTCACTACGCCAGAAATTGCTTTCAGCACCTTGGAGAGCTCAGAATAACAATATTGACACTATAACGCAACAAATATTGATGTGATACATACTGATATTGATATTAGGGTGCACTAAGGAATGTTTTTTTTTTTTTGAGTGGGGGGGATGGGGTCAGTGGTGAGACGACAAATCTAAATCACAATAGTATCAATACACCACTGTCAAATATTTATTGATATCACACCATGGCAGATAATGATGTGATAGATACCAAAATCATTATTCTTCTACCGCCAGATCATCATATTTTATTTTCAGCACCTTGGAGAGCACCGCAACTGTTGTGACGGGAAAACAATTCATGTAGCAGTACAGTGCAGATACGGATATGCACGTTCAATATTGACAGTGTACAGGGAGGCGACACGGTGACCAATTGGTTAGTGCGTCTGCCTCACAGTTCTGAGAAATCAAATCCCCGGCCCCGCCGGTGTGGGGTTTCCATATTCTCCCCGTGCCTGCATAGGTTTTTGTCCCCCAAAGCACTCCGGTTTCCTCCAGCATCCCGAAAACATGCATGGTCGGTTAATTGAACACTCTTAAATTGCTCGTAGGTGTGAATGTGAGCGTGAATGGTTGTTTGTTTATATGCGGCCTGCGAGTGGCTGGCAACCAGTTCAGGGTGTACCCCGTCTCCCACTCTTTGACAGCTGGGACTGGCTCCAGCACTCACGAGACCCTTGTGAGGATAAGCGTCTCCGTAAAATGGATAGAATGACTTTACTACAGTGGGTAACATGCTGATACTGATATATACTTCTATCAGAGAATGATTTCTTGGGGTGTTTTCAGCACCGTTATGCCATTACATTGCTGTTAGGATAAAATATAAAATCATCGGTACAGTATTCCTACGCGAACAAATATTCTATTGATTACTTCACCAAGACATACGGTGATATTTTTCTTTTCGGAAAGTTGGAAAGCTCAATCGTTGTGGCAGATAAAAATAATATCTTTATACGGTATACACCAACATCAAGTATCAGCACTGTCCCACGATACGTACATAGAGGCAAAGAACCAGACTGTTCTGTTTTCTTGGAGGAACAAAATCAGGATCGCAACACAAAATCAGTTCTCCAACATGGCATATTTATACCATACTGCCACAAATATTGATGCGATGCATGCTGATAACGATTTTTCATCTCACCGCAGAATTATATGAAGGTGTTTTCAGCACTTTCCTCTCCAGTGTTAGTGATGGGACCAAATACCGATCTGCCGATCTATAATCTCCATCGTTTTCCATTACCGTGCGTGCGCGTGTGTGTGTGTGTGTGTGTGTGTGTGTAAAATGACATGTGGCGTGCAAATGAGCCGCGGCTACGCTGATGCACAACACAGCTCACAGCGTCTGTATTAATATTGGCTATGATACAAAACAAACACTTGTGCGTGCATATACACAATGGAAAACAAACTTACCTGTCTTACTCCCGAGGGAAAAAAAGGTGCAAAAAAAAATGTGCAAAAAGAGTCCAAGTGTGACACTCCTGTGGGCTTCTCAGCTCCGCATGTGTTTTGATGTGTGCGAGTGGTTTGGATTCCCAAAGTATCAGCGGCGGTTCGCCATCCTCCGAGCTCCTCTTTCTGCAGCTTCTTCTCTTTTGCGCTTCTCGGTGGCGGGATTCTCTCTCCTCCTCTTCGTCGTCTTCGTCTGAGTGTGGCGCGCACCTCCGCCGCCCTATTTCAAGCGGGCTGCCGTGCTTACGTCAGCAGGAGGGGAGGGAGGGTTTTGGGTGGAGGGGGGGGGGGGACGCAGGGCAACACATGAGCATGCCAGGCTGGAGAAAAATATCCTGGGGGAAAAAAAATTGGAAAAAACAAAGTTCAAATTTGAATACATGTACTGTCATATAACATAATATTTTCTAAAAAATATAAAATTATATGATACTTTAATCATATAGTTCAAACAATATCTAAATATAGATAATACAGTACATTTTGTAAAAAAAAAGAGGAAATAAAATTAATAACAAACATGCCTATTTCCTATTTCTTTCTATTAATAAATATCTTTATAGCAATTAAAGAAATGAAAATAAAACACATAAAATTATATACCGTAATTTCTGGCCTATAAGTCATGACTTTTTTTTTCCACACAGTTTCAACCCTGCGGTTTATGCGGTGATGCGGCTAATTTGTGCATTTTTACTAAAGGATGCAAGGGGGCACTCGAGCAGAAAAGGAAAGAGTGAGACCGGTGGAATATATGTGCCGAGGAAGTGACTTTTACCGGTCCGGCCTTGTTAGCGCTGCGCTAGTGTGTTACTGCTGTGTCTCAGTGATTTTTAGCGGTGGTTTTTTTTTTTTTTTTTTTTAACTGGCCTTGTTAGCGCATCGCTAGCGTTAGCACGGCACTAATAGCGTTAAACTCTCTGTGTACAAATATCTCGTTTCAATGTGGGAACTTGCGGCTTTTACACAGCTGCGGCCTATGTATGTACCAAATGGTATTTCCTTTACAAAAGTACTCGGTGAGGCTTATAACAAGGTGCGCTCTGTAGGCCGGGAATTACAGTACTTGTTTATTTTTACCATTGTGTTTATTTTCTTTAATTGAGGTTTTAGGTGAATAAAAGGGCATCTAATTTCCATTCAGTATGTAAGATGGGCAACCTGAATGTGAGATTCCAAATTAATTTAATAAATGTTTCAGCCCTCACAAAACAAGTATAGTTGGCATATTACAATTCACGTCAAATACGAGAAGAATTTAAAAACAAATAAAATGGACAAACTTGGGGAAAATACGTTAGAAACAACTATGCAGAACATTTATTTGCATCTCAAAGACAGCAGAAAAATACTAAAGTAGCCTACCACCAACTCCCCCCCACACATGCTCCCAAAAAAAAGGTTCCCTTCATCAAACCTGCATACATCATTAATCATTGACATTTAATACAAAATTTATCAAGACAAGCTGATGAGAAGGAAGTCAATTCGAGAACTTGTGAGAGTTGCTGTGTAAAATACTGATCAAATTTAAATTGTGCTTATTGTGCACATTTCCATCCATCTTGCTCTGCATTAAATATAACGAAAAAATACATTTATAACGGTCGTGAACAGCCTTTACGGCGAGACTGTTGCGTTTAACGCCCTCGTTTACACGTGGTCGGCGTGATAGTTAAACCCCCCATCTGTGCGTCAAGTAACTGTGAACAATTTGAAGTTTTGTGATCGTAAGGAAATGGAAATTTACCAGAGTGGTCTGCTACGTGTGATGTGGCTGATCGCGCAATCTCCGTTCCATATGCCCAAGGGCAGGGACCGATTGATATTCACCATTTTGACACCGTCATGGGCCAGCGGCACAGGTGCGCAGCCAAATGCAGGACTCCTAGGCAAGGGCATGATCTTAAAAATGCTTTTTATTTTAGGAAGAGGTCGTACACAGATGACCAGTCCAAAAAGGCGGAAGCACAAAAATGCATGGCAAAAAGTCAAAGTCCAATAACCCTGAACAAGGTCCGAAATATGAGGCAAAGCTTGGAAGGCAGAGGCACAAAAACTCTAGGCTAGAGGCAAGGTCCAAAAACATGAAACAAGGTCCGATGGCCAACGATGCAAAACTTGGAAAAATGAACAAAAATGTGACTTGACTGTGCTGGCACAGGCTTGCTGTGACAAAGGTTTGCTCTACACTAAACTTGCAATTTATGCACGGTAGTGGAGTAATACAGGAGGCGGTGAAGCATGTGCAACGAACTGGCAAATGCCCGCAAAAAATTCACCACAAGTGCTTGGTCAATTCGTGTCCCGAATGCAACACAGTTGTGACAGCTGTTGGAGGTGGCACCGCCCAGAGCTGTGGTTTGGCCACGCCCCTCACAGGAAGCACCGCCCACAGCAGTGGCTAGGCCATACCCCTGACAGACACGTCAACTCAGCTTTTAAAATAAATAAAACAATACAAACTTGGAGGTTAATAAACATATGTTTGGGGGTATTTCAGCAAAGTGTTGGCATTTGTATTATTTGAAATTTCAACACCAATATTGTCCCATTTACTGTAAATGATTATTAACTCCAGAATCCGCTTTCACTACTAAAAAACATCATCACCCTAAAAAAAAACCAAACCCAACAACAACATATTGTTGTATCGCTAAAATACTGCTCTTGGGCTTTTCCCGGTGTTTACAGCAGTAATATCCAAACTATTGCCACGGACGCACAGAAACAACATAAACTCCTTAAGCAGCAATCCATATTATTGACCAAAAGCGCACGTGATCAATTCATAAGCGCAAACAAGGTGGAGCGACGCTCCGAGTAGCGAATCAATCACGCCTGAATGGAGCAAATACCAAGCGCGCTGCAGGGAAGCCGAGGAACGAAGCATGTCGGCTTTCCCCGGAGCGCCGCCGCGGGCTACGCGATTTCGCATATCCGGATGCTAACAGCTAGCGGTCGTCATTAGCCGAGCCCATCATCCGCTTAGCGGTGTTTGCACTAGCGGCCATACATCACAAATATAATATCCCGCGAGTCTCCGAGGCATATGTGGGTACTAAAAAGGTCTCCTTGGGGTATCTGCCGCTTCTTTGCTGACGGCAAGTCGTAACTCGTCTTTATGCACTCGCGCCTGCTGCCAGGGCGCGTGATTCACACGCCAAAAACGGCGACATTTGCGCTAAGCGTCAGCGCCGTGAAGCACGCCACGCGGACAGAGGGCACTAAAAATGTGGCAACGCGTGTGGTGGAGGGACGGATCCATACGGAAATCAATAATCCATATCAAAGTTGGCACCGATATCGGGCGATACCAGCAGATTGAGAGGAATACTTCACTTTGAGTGTCCCTCCTGTATTTCATCAAATGTACGCGAACCCATCCATCCATGTACTTTGCCGCTTATCCTCACGAGCGTTGCGGGGAGTGCCGGAATCTATCCCAGCTGTCAACGGGCAGGAGGCGGGGTACACCCTGTACTGGTTGCCAGGCAATCACAGGGCAATGTATGTGAATATTTCTTTTTTTTCTTATTATTAATTGTTTAAATAATTGTTAATTATTAATGTATACATGTTATTAATGTATACATGCAACACATACATGTGCAATTAAAAACTGAAAAAAAACAGACAAAAATATAAAGCCAATTGTACGCAAAGCAGAAAAAAACAGCAACACAATAGCACACACTAACAAACATACAAAGACAAATGAAGGAACTGACACACACACATACACTTACTTACAAAAACAGACACACAAGCCGTTCGCCAAACACACACACGAAAAGACACGGACACTAAAACACATGCATGTTACACACACACACAAACCCACACAGAAAAACAGAAACACACACAAAAAACAGAAACACACAAAAAACACAGACACACAGAACAACAGAAACACGCTCATAAAACACAAGAACAAAAACAAAAACATACAGATACTCAAAACCAAACACTGACGCACAAACACACACTCGCACACATAGACACAGAAACAAAAATGGACACACACACAAAAACTGACACGCAAAGCCACATACCAACGTGCAGAAAAACAGAAATGCACAAACAAATGCACACAAAACCAGTGACACAAACTAAACACAAACAAAAACAGACACACAAAAAACACGCATACATATATACACTAATGCACACGTAGATACACAAAAACACAGCCAAAACAGAGACCAAACTACACTGATACTCAATACATTCACACACGCACAAATGGACACACCAAAACAAAAAACAGACGCACTAACCCTTAACACAGACAAAACGTGCAGACACAAATCCACACACCAATGCAAGCGCACACGCACGCAAATGATAGTTTTAAATCTAATGACACAATTTGTGAGCTTAACGTTTTCACTCCGCGTGCAGTACATGATCGTCTTGTTTAAGCTGATTGCAAATCAATTTGTCAGATTGTTTTCGACCAAGAACTAATTCACATATTTCATTTCTGCTGTGTCCACATGTTCCACATCCATTAGAAAAGGCTTTAAGCGGACAGTAGAAATAATAATACGTTATTAAAATAGTGGGGGGAAAAAAACTTGATCATTTTTATCTCCTTGACTGTGTCTCCAAATGACGGGAGAATATTCATCCGGCACTCAAGCGACCAAATGGAAAGCAGTAAAAAGTGTTGATGGGCTGAGGATGATGATGAGTCCCTGTGGCATTTCACGCCGTCGCCATTTAGCGCCTTAATACTTCCGACGTGAACAATCAGCCTGAGGACATTTAATAAGGGAAAAAAAAAAAAAAGAAGTTGGATCGTAACCCGGGATGACCGTCGCGGGCTGTATGATAATTATTTCATACGTCAAATCGAAGCCAGCACTTTATAGCTTTTTACCACGTCGCTATTCTGTATAAATCACCTCATGCTAACCTACGTGATTTAACATTGTCAAAGTGTGGGATGCTGTGTTTTTCCCCTGCGCTGGGTTCTGCGTGAAATGCAAAACAACGCTGTCCGTTGATCATTTCATGTCATACCAGACGCTAAACGTCATCTCATATTATCCTACTGTACTATAGGACCTTGTTTATGTGTGAAAATTGCTATATCACTTGCACTACGTGATTGCAGGATGCTGTGTTACTGTGTGAAAGAGACAATTTGCAGCCTTTGCTGAGGAAAGTTTGAAATGTGGCACATCGCTGTCTGACAACTATTTCATTGTTATAGTTTTGCTTGTTATTATGTTTTAACAATTAGTAATTTTGAAACATAAAAAACAAATGACTGATCATTAATTATTCACAGTACTAGTTGTGCAGTATTTTATCATTGAAATGAAGCCATCTAACTGGCATCATTTAGCGTTATGTGATTGCCGGATGCTGTGTTTCCGTGTAAAAATGGCAATACTGCATTTGCACCTCGGCGGGTTCTGTGTGAAAAGCAGTGGGGTTTTCTGCTATAAACATTTGTGCTACACGCCGATTGCTGCAATTGTTTTGGGACCTCTCTGTGGGAACAAAAAAAAAAAAAAAAATCTGGATTTTTTTTTTTATTTTTTTAATCCAATTTAGATTCTAGGAGCGCAGCGATGGGATTGATGATGATTGGCGTTGCCGTGGTTCATAAACGAGCAGTGTCGCACACCCCTGCCAAAAAGCCCAGAAGGCGATCAATAGTACTGATGTGCAACTCTGCGATTACGTCCGACCTGGAGCTCACTCGGGCGACCATCCTCGTTAGTTATTCGTCACCTCGTCGTAATTAATACGTGAACGTGATGAATTCCGCCGCCATCGGGTTTCATCACGATACATCAGTTGCCGTCATGCAGGAAGCAGTGTGGCAAGTTCAATTCATGCTGCTGTTTTTGGCGCGACTGGCAGCAATGCAGTTTTTATTTAAAGCAGTATGCGTCCATTTCTTTTTGACCTCTTCCAAGGCAGTTGCTTTTTGCATAGATCTGATACTTTAGCTAGTTTTGGGGACAAAACAAAATTTCTGTTTGAACTGACAGAGGTCATCCATCCATCCATTGATTTTTTTTTCGCCGGTTATCCTCACGAGGATCACGGGAGTACTGGAGCCTATGCCAGCTATCTTTGGGCAGGATGCGGGGTACACCCTGAACTGGTCGCCAGCTAATCGCAGGGCACATCGAGACAAACAGCCGCACTAACAATCACAACTAGGGGCAATTTAGAGTGTCCAATTAATGTGACAGAGGTCATAAAAATATTAAAATAAAAAAGTAACTACTATATTTTTTAATAAAATATATTTTTAAATGTCATGTTCCCCCCCCAAAAAAAAAAATCTATCTCAAGTATATGTAATATATAATGTATATATGTAGTGTGTGTATCAATTATGACCACTGGTTCTTTTATAAGTAATTTTTATCTTTTTTAAATGAAAATACACAAAACTAAACCAATACTACACTTATATTTAATCTTAAATTTTGTTTTCATTTTAGTATGCATATAGCAACAAAATTGCCTATTGATGTCACACACGTGAGGTTACTTGTTGCTATGCAGAATTGACTGGTCTAACCCTAACCATATAAATGCTTCATAAAAACTTAGACGGCAACCATAACTACTAGTTGGACAGGTGCAAGTAGTTGGCCAGATACTAAAGTGTCCCAGTACTACTATGTATTAAATATAAAAAAAAAAATATGTTGAAAAGAAACAAAGTGAAAATGTGTTAGCCAGCATTTAGCTACACAACAACTAACTAGTGCAGGGAAATGTTGTTGAGATTCAAATCAGGAAATTAGTTATTAGTTAGAGACAGATATACTGCTCGTTGAAATGTCTAATTCCTCTCTTAACTCACCAGTATGACACACATATTTGTTCAATGCAAAGGATAAAAAAATATATAACTATGAATAATTACATATTGACTGCGCTCATGCGTTGCTGCACGTTTTCTGATCAAAACATTGCCGAAAGGGTAAAAGCACTGCAACGTTAAAGCTATCTAGCATTATTATTAAGCAAGCTAGCAGACGGACAGGTATTAGCTATGTAATTGTTTTAAATAAGACTTTTTGTCTTGTGTTTATGTTTGACAGTCAACTAAATTGGAGTGCCGATAAACAATTTGAAGCCTCTCAGGAATCATGCGCTTATTTTTTTTGTAGTCAACTGTTGCTTGTGGTGATGTGGGTCGAATTCACTGCGCAACACGAGTCGCTTGGCGATGGTTCGTATCTTGAAAAACTCTCATGTAAAAAAAAAAAAATGTAAAGAAATAATACACGTGTTCCTGATCACGTGGACTCTTAAAGGTTTATAAGGTCCTCATGACGGCATTTTGACAACACCCTCCTTGGGGTATTGAATTACACGTGCTACATTTCTGTGAGAAAAAAAAAAAAAGAAAAGAAACGGGAAAAAAAGAATCCAATTCTCATCATCTCATCATGTTTGATGGCTTTACGGTACGCTTCATTGACATGTTAATAAGGTGCATTAAATAGGTTAATCTAATAAAGGGCTGCCAGTGGAATGGGCAATTTTTTTTTTTTTCACATGGGCATGAGGTGCGCGTCACGCATGAGCCGCTCCTCTGTAAAATGATGGATTTCATCCAATACGAGTGATCGGTCACGGACCGAAAACAAGCTGAAAAGATCCCTCAAACTCGTCCGCCACTGCAGCCATCCCATCACACGTGCTGAAGGACGACCAGGAAGGTGACAACTTTGGCCTTCAAACTAAATATTCGGGTCTTTCAAGGCTTTTTCCGCTAATCAGCGCTCAATGGAATTTGGGGAAATTTTAGGCCCCCCCCCCCAACCCACTTTTCACTTAGTAACATGAAATTTGGTAGGCATATCTATAATGAGTAGATCCACAAAGAAAGTTTCATGTAGTCATGCCATAAAGGTTTGCTGTGAAGTAGCCATTTTGAGATCATTTTGGCCGTTTCCAAGGTTCCTTCAAAGACAAATCCCTTCGAAATCTTTTGTCCCATTCCTACCAAATTGGAAGGGAGTACACTAGCTAGACGGCGTGTCAGAAGAATTTAAGGTAGAGGTGGGACTGCATTAGGGATCCGCGCTGAGCCCCTTCCTGTTTGCGGTAGTAATGGATAGGCTGACAGACGAGGTTAGACTGGAATCCCCTTGGACCATGATGTTCGCAGATCATATTGTGATCTGCAAGGAGCAGGCGGAGGAACAATTAGAAAAACGGAGGCACGGACTAGAAAGGAGAGGAATGAAGATTAGCCAAAGTAAAACAGAATATATGGGTGTGAGTGAGAGGGGCAGAGGAGGAAGAGTGAAGCTCCAGGGAGAAGAGATAGCGAGGGTGGACGACTTCAAATACTGTACTTGGAGTCAACAATCCAGAGCAATGGTGAGTGCGTTAAGTAAGTGAAGAATCAGGTCCAAGAGGCATGGAAGAGTTGGCGGAAGGTGTCTGGTGTTCTATGTGACAGAAGAGTCTCCGCTAGGATGAAGAGCAGAGTTTATAAAACAGTGTTGAAGCCGGCCATGATGTATGGATGAGCGACAGTGGCTCTGAAGAAACAACAGGAAGTAGAACTGGAGGTAGCAGAAATGAAGATGCTGAGGTTCTCGCTCTGAGTGAGCAGGTTGGATAGGATTACAAATGAGCTCATTAGAGGGACAGCCAAAGTTGGATGTTTTGGAGACAAGGTTCGAGAGAGCAGACTACGATGGTTTGGAGGTGAGAGAGTGAGTATATTGGTAGAAGGGTGCTGAGGATAGAGCTGCCAGGCCAAAGAGTGAGAGGAAGACCAAAGACAAGGTTGATAGATGTTGTGAGGGAGGAGATGAGGACAGTGGATGTTAGAGAGGAGGATGCACAAGATAGGCTTAGACGAAAAAAGTTGACACGCGGTGGCGACCCCTAACAGGACAAGCCGAAAGATAAAAGAAGATGACACTAGGTAGACGGTCAATGCAAAACTGTGAGCCACTTGGGTTTTCATCCTTTGGTGTGGCCAAAGCATGGCAGGGAATTTTAATGACTCCCCCTGAAAAACAAAACTGCGCTGATTCAAGTCCACAAGCATAAATTACAGACACTGAATTTGAAGGGTGGCATTTAGAGCGTCAGCCTCACAGTTCGAGGACCATTCTTCAAATCCCGGCCCCACCTGTGCGGAGTTTGTGAAGGTTTTCTCCAGGCACTCCGGTTTCCTCCCCCATCCCAAAAACATGCATTCATTGGCGACTCTAAATTACCTTTACGTTTGATTGTGAGTGCGACAGTTGTCTGTCTCTTTAAGCCTTTGGATTGGCTGGCGACCAGTTCAGTATACTCGGCCTCCTACTAGAAGTGAGCAGGGACAGCCTCCAGCATTCCCATGACCCTTGTGAGGACAAGCGGCCCAGATGATGGATGGATGGATTTAAAGTAAAATAGACAGCTCGATGAGACTACAATAATAGAAGACCTGACAGTGTCAATCAAAAGTGAGCTTTATTTTCTTTGTAAAGTCACTGCTCGGATGTAGAAAAATATTGCACTGTTCATCTATTACGGTTCTTCAATTTGAAATCATCTCGTCAGATTTGAAGTGTTTTGATTCAAAGTATCACAAAAATTCCCCCCTCAGATGGAACACGGGTCGTGGGCAGCCGATCGGTAGCAGATGAAATGTCACTCATCCGTCAGCTGCGAGGCGGCGGCGAGCAAATTGAGATAAAACAAATAGCATATTGCCGCGGGGACTGACGCAGACGGACAAATCTAAATCTTCCCGAGCACGCCGCCATCCAATAATCACAATCCGAGCGACCTAATCTGACATTTCACAGCACATCAAAACGTTAGCGTGTTAGATCATGCGATTCTCCCCCGAAATGTCACACACGTTGCCTTTTCATATTTATTGTTCTCGCTCAGCGACATCACGGAGTCGCTAAATCGGTCAAAGGCGGCCATGACAGTCAGTGTTGATTGCTTGTCCCGATCGGATCGGACGCGCTCGGAGTTCACAGGAACCGTCACGATTGTTTGATCAACTTTTTAGTTGTCGTGACGAGAACCTGAGCCAAAAATGTTTATAGTTTTGGAGAAGAGCAGTCACACTTTTCAGAGAAATAAATGCATATTTGGGAGGTGCACTTTATTCAAGTGGAAAGAGCTTTTTTTCCTGTTTTTTTTTTTGTACAAAAAGACCTATTTTCAGATAAAAAGTAGGTACGTTTTTGATGAAAAAGTGTCCACACTTTCCAAATTCACACCTACACATGCATTAAGTCCCCCAGAATACAACTTCAAATGCTTAATATTACAACAATTTCTTCAAAAACAACATTTCTGTCTCCTTAATAACATTTTCGTCAAGGTGCTCCATAATATTCTGGCCAAATGACTCGGATGGGAAGATGCCATCCTTGTCATCGCATATAATTCACCACTAATGTGCCGACGTGCGTTTACTGAAAGGGATAAGTAGGGAGAAAATGTAAAACAAAACGAAAAAAAAACAAAACAATGGTATTTAAATTTTCAGCAGCCCAGCATCTGCTATTTGAGGCCCTCATTTCCAACAGAATGCTTCGTTGTGTCTCAAAAAGAATTGAAAGTCAACAGATTATGTTTACTTCCAGCACGGAGCTTATCAAAGCGTCATTAGGCCTCTGCCGCGCCACCGCGCTGCTCCCGTTTTATATTTCCGCCTAATGATGCGTGTAATATGACTCCTTTCGTCTTGGATGTGGCGTCCCCAATCACAGCCGGGCTATTTGGACCGCCACGTCGGGCTTGGACGCCGGCACGGGTGTCACTTATTTTTCCAAATGATAGCAATGACCCAAACAACAAACTCAACACACACAGACACGCATGCACGCACATGCACACACACACACACACACACACACACACACACCTACACACACGCACACAAGGACACGACTTTTCAGTTTCTGGTCGGCTGCATCATATTCCCCATCAGAATTTGTGATAAAATTATATGGGGGGGAAAGTGATCCTTTGCAAACAGGAATTATTATTTTTTTTTTAAATCGCTTAAAGTGTAAATATTTTATACCAAAATTTCTAATTTTTAAAACAATAAGTCTTAATCATCCATCCATCCGTTTTCTTCAGCCGCTTATCCTCATGAGGGTCACGGGAGTGCTGGAGCCTATCCCAGCTCTGTCAACAGCGTATATTAGAGAGAGAGAGAGAGATACACACAAAACCACATTTTATATAGCCATCCATTTTCTTAGCCGCTTATCCTCATAAGGGTCACGGGAGTGCTGGAGCCTATCCCCGCTGTCAACGGGCAGGAGGCGGGGTACACCCTGAACTAGTTGTCAGCCAATCGCAAGGCACATAGAGACAAACAGTCGCACTCACAATCGCACCTATGGGCAATTTCGAGTGTCCAATTAATGTTGCATGTTTTTGGGATGTGGGAGGAAACCGGAGTGGCCGCAGGAAATCCACACAGGCACGGGGAGAACATGCAAACTCCACACAGGCGGGGCTGGGATCGAACCCGGGTCCTCAGAACTGTGAGGCCAACCCTTTTACTAGCTGATTCACCGAACCGCCAAGTCTTAATATTTTTTTTGAAATAATAATGTACTTGTAGCACCTTTTTCACCTCCAAAAATGTTTTTTTTTTTTTTTTTTTACAAAACCGATTTTGTATAAATCTGATTTTTAAGATGCCCAAAAACCTGTAATTTTCCTTTAAAAAAATATTTATTTTTCATGAAAAAAAATGGTTTTTTCTTGGGAAAACGGGAATAGATTTTTGCGAAAAAGTTTATTTTGATGGCAATGACTTTTTCTTAAAATCAGCACCTCCGCACTGTCTGTTCTGGCCTGACTGGAACTTGAGGGTCTTTCTCACTCGTTATGAAGAATGCGAAGTAAGCCGACCTTGACGCTGGTCACACAAAGTTTGCTTTGGCTTACGGCGGCGGCCGCGCAGCAGAGCAGATTTGCACCGTGGTGGCGGCCGCATATGGCGGGGATCAAACAATTAACCTGCCGGTGATCGACTTCTCCGACGGAGTGCCGTAATTAGAGCTAAGTGGCCCTGAGACCGCCGCCGAGTAATTGGGGGTGGGACTTACTTCGGGCCAGAGTCTGTGCGACCTCGCGCTTCACATCACTTGATGACTCTTCGCTTGTTTTGGTGACTCATTTACTCTTGAACGATGGCTGGAACAAAAGCGACGTGAAGTTGACACACAACTCGCCAGAACTAGCGACGAAATACACTGCATACTGCAACAAGACCCACTATGCTATATTTTAAAACAAAATGAATAAATGAAATTATTTGGTCACAAAATTCATGAAATGTTGTCAAATTCACAAAATCTGTGACAAAATTCTTGAAAAGTATTGAAAATTTTGCCACTACATTATGCAGTTATTTGCACTATATTTATTCAAACATATTATTAGATTTTGTAACATTCCCCACATTTTACCTCCAAAATGCACAACATCCTGCCGCAATGCTCACTATAATTTGCAACAAAACCAAAATTATTTTGTGGCAAATTTCACTATGGAATGTTGTAGAATTTCAAAATACACTATGAAAAGAGATGCAGAGGGAAAAAAATTGAAATATTTCGTATAAATACGTGAATTTATAGTATTGTACGGCGTAACAAAAGGCACCAACTATTTCTTTTTTTTTTTAAAAACTTTTTTTGCAAATTTAGTAATAACATTTGTGGGGAAAAAACTAAATTCACTACATTTTGTAACAAAATTTGCCATCTTTTCATGCAGTCACGCGTCGAGCGGTGTGTTGGCGACCCCCACCCCCGTCCCCACTTGAACAGCAGGTGCCATCATTGCACTGCGGAAAGCAGTCAAACACGGACGCGCATTTACAGGTAAGGCAGCGACACTAACGGCACTCACGGGACTCACACAGTCGCCTTTTTCCAACCAGAAAACTTGCGGTTTTCCGGCTGACGCCTTCAGCCGGAGCCTGAAATGAGCCGGCGTGACAATGGCGCCCTTCGGTGGGGGTGCACGGAGCGTCCGAAGGTCATCCCGTGCTAAACTGACTCACGCTACACTGCCCAAAAGGCCATTCCGGAGCCGGGAGGCGGCCATCTTGGCTCATAATTCCATCCTTTCGTTACCGCAGGACAGCAGCGGTGCGAATGAGGACTCGATGATCACTACGGGAAAGTCCCACAAGGGCTTAAGTGGAACGAAATCGAGCGAGTGTTAGGGTTTGAGACAAGGATTAGGCGATCAAATCAAGGTTTCAGGACTGGTTTAGGGTTGAAGGTATGCTTTTAAGACGTGTTTCAGGAGTTTAAAACAATGGTTAGGATTTCAAATTTGAGCGTTAAGGAGGGGTGAGGATGATTTTTAAGATTTCATCTTGGGTTAGGATTTTAAAGTAAATAGTAGATCGAGTGTCAAGACCGGTTTAAGGGTTCAAGAAAATGTTCTGGATTTAGAGTAAGGTTTGGTTGGTTTGGTTTGGACGGGTTGCTGAGTTGGTTGGTTGGTTGGTTTGTTTCAAATTTGGGTAAGACTTTTACTGTTGGGTTTCAAGATTGGATGGTTTGGAAACTGGATTTCAAGTTTGGGTTAGGTTTTCAGAGAAGCCTATTATGACCTGAAAGGGTTTCAAGACAGGGTTTGTAAGTTTGTTGCAGTTTGACACACTGGTGACTTTGTGTGCATCAGAAAAGAATGCAGAAACGTCTGCTCACAATTATCTGTTGTGTTCATTGATAGTCTATGTATCAAAACAACTCGTGGTATTGGTACTCCTTGTCGCTAACAGTCAGTATTACTCAAGAGTGAATACACACATTTGTATACATTTTTTTTTCTAAGGGGTATTGAGTATCCGTAGGTTCCGATTAGGGTTTCAAGTCATGGTCATGCTTACCAAAGCAATATTAAAGTGTCAATTGTAACCTTGAAATTTAATTGGCTGAATGCAACACAAGCGAGCTTCACGTTTGCTACGCTAACATGACGCGAACACGATTCTCCGAGTGAACATCAGCCAGCCGAGCGTCAACGAGTCATCTCAGCAGGTCGGGACTCGTAACCGGCTGTGGCCCCCAGTCGGGGTCTGCTGGTCTGGTCCAAACAAGCCTCAGAGTCTGTATGACAGTGATCTATTTTTATGGATCTATCAGACTCCCCGCACCCCGTGGTGAGAGCCCCCCCTGTGGATGCACCTGCTAGATGAGGCTTTCCAGGTCAGTGAGCCCAAGGTGAGGCCAGAACAACCAGGAAAACATCTGGAAATGTCAGCGCTACCCTCAGGTACGGGCGGGGGTGGGGGACGGGGGCGGGGGACAGGCGCTAACGTCAGGGTAGGACCACCCGGAGGAGGAGGGGGGTGGGCTCATTGTGGGCCTTATTGATTGCAGCGACCGGCGGGTAAACAAGATGGATGGACTTGTCAGCGCTTGTCATGACGCCAGCTCCGGTCGACGCTGCGCCTGCAGGCTACCCCCCCCACCCCCCTTCCGCCAGGTTAAGCCAGGAGGACTTTGGAACGACGAACAACGACAACCAGCAAAAGCGCCCTGTCAAAAATGACCGATCAAAGGCGTCAAATTGCCGTTAGAGTAATAAATGAAAGCTGTTTGGTTGCCTTTTGGGGATTTCCAGAAGTGGGGGCTTCAAACCTTGAGTTTAAGTGTAAAGTCTTTTAAGATGCGTTCACTTCCAAACTTGGGTTCTGGCTTCTCAAATTAGGGTTTGGAGATCATGTTAAGGTGTCAATTTAGGGTTTCAAGTCAGGATGCCATGCGATTGTTTAAAAAAAGCTCTTCAAGCCTTTTTTATTGCACTGGTGAAATGCATTTTTTCCACCCTCTAGTGCAATAAAACATACAGAGACGCCATAACAATCCATATTGTTAATTTCCCCCTGAACATATTTGCACAAGCAAAAAACAAGACTTTCTTTTCTTTTCTATTATTGCTAATCAATAGTCACCTTTCTCCAACCTCCTCCTCCAAAGTGGAACACATGCTTAGCCAGCACAATTTCTACCACAGATACAGAAAAAAAAAAAGCTTCTTATTTTTTAATGTTTTTTGACAAATTATTCATGTTGCCTTTTCAAGTCCCGGGAGAGCACGAGCAGAGGAAAATACAAAGCTCTATTTCCCCGCCCCCCCTCAGGGAGAAAGTCTGCATTAAGACGCCATTAATTCCTCGTTGAATAAACAGCGCACACGAGGCGTCGGCGCTAACGTTTCAAATACGTCGGAGTGTTTAAAAAGCGCTGCGGCGTGACTTTTGGGTGTTTACGCGCTCCACAACCTTGGGCGTCTTCGAAGGTTAAAAGGCGACGAATCGCGCCGTTGTTCTCGTGTGAGCGGCGACGTCGATGAACGCTAATGGCCAGCCGGGACTCGTTCTTAGATTAGCGGCTCATAAAAAGACAATCGGGAAAAAAGTTGAGGCTAAAAGGCCTTGAACGGTGACAGATTGGAGCACGTTCGGTCGCCCTGATAAATAGCGTACTGCTCTTTAACACAATGGAAGAGGCTCATTTTAACTAGACACCACTATTAAAGGTGGAGAAGTTTTATCTCATCTACACGAGAAATTGTCCATTTTACATATCGCACAATGGAAAATGTCAATTTGACCTGCAAACTGCTCTTGAAAATAATGAAAAATGTCCATTTTATCTTCAAGATGCTCTTTAGCACAATTGAAAATGTCTCTTTTACCTACAATGAAAAACGGAAACATTTTTAGCAGGGCACTGCTGCTCTTTAGCAGAACAAAAAGTTTTAATTTGACCCACGTCGGAAAGCAAAACTATCTCCCATTTAAATTCCCTCAGAATGATTTAATTGTCTACAGCCGGGGTCCCCAGACTTTTCTACCCCAAGATCTACTGTTCAAGTAGGGTTGTATTTTACATAAACGGTTCGAAAATCCCACGACACATTTGAGTACACTGGCAGAGAAGGCAAACACACTTCGAAAATGACATCGAAACAAAAAAAAAGTACGCCTCCCGTGTCAAAGTGATCTACTCGTGTTTGATAAGATACCCTAAGCAAGGGCTTAAAATAGGGGGAAGTCACCGACTAGCGTGTTTTCCTGTACTGTGTCGTCGTTTGCAAATGCGCAGTAAGCTATAGGTCAGAAAAATACGGCGCATTGAGCACCCCTGATCTATATATCTACACTGCTAGATAACAAAATGAAATTTTTTTTTAAACTATAACAATGGAAAATGTAATTTTGAGCCACCTCCTGCTCTTCAGAATTTAGAAAAATCTCCATTTTACCCAAATAAAGCTCTTTAACACATATGGAAGATGTCAATTTTACCTGCACACTGGTCTTAATAAAATGGAAAACATCTAATTTTACCTTTAACAAACGGTGGCTTGTGTCCATGCGCACACATCATGTTGTGTATGAACACTCGAGTGTTTGTGCTGAGACCGACAGAAGCAAACAAACGTGAAAATTTATTCTCCGGGCTGAGAAGAAAGAGAAGGCGGGCGAGGAGGAGGTAGAGGAAGGCCCAGAGCGTTTGCCCAGCAGGGGGGTCTGTGGCGGGCGAGTTCTGACCATGTTGGGCGGTGGGGGGAGGGGGGGGGCAATACCGAGCAGCTCCTTGTGTGTGTGAGACCACAGGGCTCTTGTCACAATGACGCTAATTGTTAATTCAACACTAACAGCAACTGACGTTCGTTCCACAGCGCGCAGCAGCAGAATGACAGTGACACGTTTAGTTAGAAATCATATGAAAAGCGTGTTGCAATGGAAAATGGCAGATGAACCTACAACACAGTAGAAAATGTCTATTTCATCATTAGCAAAATGGGGAATTCTCCTTTTACCTGTACGTCACTGCTTAAAACAATGGAAGATGTCAATTTTAATGACAGCACAACAGAAAATGGCCACTAAGCTTCATACACAATAAAACATGTGAACGTTATCTGCATATTGCTGCTTACCACAATGGAAATTTTACACTGATAAAAGGTGTAATCCAGAGGACCTATATGTTATTTTTATAATCACACAAACATAGCTCATTTTTCATGAAGAAAATATTTTTAAATATTTCAACACAACAGAAATGAAATAAATTAGGGCCAAGGTGCACATTTTCTTTGTAACATGATTGCCTCCGATGTCTGTTTCAAACCGAGGCTCTGTTGAAGCTGCTTCCGTGTGACGTCACGCCTCGACAACCCCAGTAAAGACTATGGCTTCCTACAAAGACAACCATACACGCTGCGAGTGGGATCTAGAGGAGATAGACGGCAGTGATGAAGATGTTTTTGTGGAATGCTCTGTGGAAGAGATGAAGAGGAGGAATTTTGTAATTCTTCCCATGTATGAAAAACATCCCATGCAGGTGTAATTCTACAAAATTCAAATGAAATTATCTAATTCAAATGCGTTTAAACGTGTGATGCTGCTTGCACACAATACTGAGTCATTTGTTGTTGTTGTTGTTGTTGTTGTACTAAGCGAATGAGTCGGCGTAAAACAAAAATCGAAAACCTTCTGCGCTTAAATATCACATTTTTTACAGGCCATTCTTTGTGTTATTCACATGCATCTAGCCCGCATTTTAAATAATCCACTTAACACTTGAGAGCACACACCACTGTAGTCAAATTTCAGGAAGACGTCAGCGTCAACAGTACACTAACTTTATACAGTGTCCAAATTTCGTCACCTCCTAAACATAACATGAATATGGATATTAGCTGACATATACATCTCTATTAGTATTGTGCTTACATTTAAAACGAGGTACATACTTGTCAATACTAAACAACTCAACACGTACGGACCTACTTGCTACTGAAGCCAAGTGAACGCTGTACCAGGTTTTCAAAGCAGTCCTCCGTGAAATGCTTGGAACATATTATTGCCAACTTTGATTTGTAAGTCCAATGCGCCCCCTTTGTCTTCACAAACCTGCTCCATAACCTGCCTATCCGTTCATGTTTCGGCCACTCGTGCAAGCCGACTATGTCAGCATTTGACACAGAATAGCCGTACGCAACAGACTTCCTCATTATCCGTGCTAGCTTTTTCACTCTCTGGCTAAATGTTGTCGTGACGTGACGTCACATTCCGGGGAGTTACGGAACTTGCCGAACCTAAGTGACATTTCGAACAAAATCTCGACATTGACTTTGACGCTAATTTATTTCATTTCTGTTGTGTTGAGAATTTTTTTATCGAATATTTTTTTTTATAAATTTTAGCTACATTTGTATGATAGACAAAATACATTTCCTCTGGATTAGACCTTTAAAGCTGTGGAAATCATCCATTGTCCACCAATCAAGTGAATTCATATAGCCGAGGGAAGATCACAGGCCGCTGCAGCCATCCAGCACCAGGGTACCCTAAAAGTTTCTTTTGTAATTTAGCAGGGCCACTGCAACTAAGCGGAGACTATGGACGATATAATACCGCATCATTCAGACCGAAGGGAGTGCAAAAGGGGAGGCAGGCTATGCTTTCCAAGGTGAGACTGAGGATTGCTGCAGTCAAGTGAAGAATGTGGAGAATAAATTTCTCCAGCATCCGGAGATGGAGCCACTACACCAGGGTATGCTAAGCTAGCCAAGGAGGAGACTGTGAGGGGTGCTGCAGCCATTTGGAGACTATGGAGTATATAATACCATACTAGAGAGTCTAGCACTAATGTATTACAAAAGGGTACTCGGACATTAGGATGTGTGTTTATTTTTGTCATTTCTAGCGATGCTGGAAGTGTGTGTATCGTTGCTGTGATATATTAGATATTACATTTTAGAATTACACTATTTATCATTTCTAGCATTTTAGCCCGTAAGTAGCATTCCCCAAGTGGGTCAAAGCTTGTATTTCCATGGAGGACAGACAGCATTACCTCCCCGGCCTGTTCAATCACTCACTTGCGACAATGCCTCTGTGTTTGTGCGTGTGTGTGTGTGTGTGGTGTGTGTGTTGGCCTGCATGCGTGTCAAGGTGAAGGTGAAACTGCAGGCGACATCGGCTCTTCCCCGATTAGTGGCGCCTGGCTTCAAAGACACGCTTCAGGTGTACACCACCTTAACGCAATGGCGCACTCTCACTCTCGATGCCACGGGGGGGCTCCTTGGCTGAGGTTCATGTGAATAAATGGAAGGTTTTGACTGAGCACGCGGGAAGATGTTTATTTGGGGAAAACGGGCTATTTCCTGGATGGCACCTGAAGGGGTTACGGTTTCCTGAAAGGAGTGGGATGGTTGCATTTATTTAAATGTGCCTCTGAAGTAAACGAATAACTGATTTTGGAAGGGTTTTATGTTGAAAAACAGAATCATATTGCTGCAGCACGTCCTGAGTGGTACTTTAATGAATTTTAATGCGCATCTATTGTCAACAAATTGTTGAGAACGTGATTTTAGCAACTGTTTAGAGAAAGAGTCAAAATTGCTATATTTCCGGGGTGGCACCTGAAGAGGTTTTGCCGCCACTGAAAGATGACGCATACTATACAATTTACTATACTATCGCTTTGAGTGAGGTTCTGTCAAGCGTAGCCGTGGTGACGCCTGCCGCAGCTAATTTGCAAACAATCTAAGCAGCCTAATTACCCAGAGTGTGAGAAGTCATTAAATAGTGGAAGGATTATTTTAAAAAATAATAATAATAACTTTTTGTGGTATAGCAAAAATGTCCTGGCAAAAAAAAGAGTTACCGTGTCTTTAAATGCAGATGCTTTTGAATTGTTACCGCGTGTGTGTAGCGTGAACTCTGATTAAACGTCACGGGCTAGAAGTCGCGGCGACGTCTCAGGTCAGTCAGCACTTGGCCGGCGTCATGAATCAATTCATCCTGATTGGAATCTATCACCCCCGCCGCAAGGGTTACGCTTTTGGCCAAACTGATTTGTCTTCTCGCTCCAGTGACTTGGCCTCCCGAAATTGAGAGTGACTCGTGGGAACTATAAAATAACAGTTTTTAATAAAATCGTAATTTTTAATTGTATTTTTTTTAACTGTATTTTTTTATTTCATTTTTGGAATCAATTTATCCAGCCTTCTCTCCGTTTTCTGAGCCGCTCTATAGCTGCGCCACTGTGCCGCCCATCAATTTATTTTGTGTAAATTAATTTCTTCTGACATTTTGTATTTTTTTTTTTTTATTTGCCCAGCCACTGAAGACCAGTCCAAGCTTTACCATGCGTCTTGCCCAAAGTGTACCTAGTGAAAAAATACCATTAAGAGGATAAACACCAAAAAATGTGGAATTTTAGTTTTTATTGTTTTTCCAACTTTAATTGACTAACAAGTAGTCCAGGAAGTACCCTGTGATTAACCCCAAAGTCTGAAGAAATATGCTCAAGCTTCCAGGTGACCATAAACAAATTTTAATTCGCACCCCAATCTAGATCACCATGTTAAAGAGAAATGACAAGGTTATTTTTTCCAATATCGCGCAGCCCTACTTCCAAGGGACTTATTGACACACAAGTCCGGGGTGTACGCCACCTGTCGCTCAAAGTCTGTCCGCCTGAAAAAGTTCCAGCTTCTCTGTGCCCATAAATGAATGTGGAATTTATGATATTATAGTTTAGGTTCTTTAAGTGCTTTTAACACTGAGAATTACAAAAAAAAAAAAAAAATGTCAGTAGTGATAGATTTGATCTTAAACACGCTTCCTCCTGGCGTCATGACTAAAAACAGATGGCGGCATTCAATCACGACAACTGTTGTATATAAACGCAGTTATTACCGTTGTGCTCTTTATTTATATTTCCTCAGACTCTGCCACTTTGATTGCAGGGGTATAATCATGACTCAAATCCCAACATTACAAACTAAGGTCTCCCAGTTAAAGTGGAAAGAAATTTTTTCAAAGGTTAGCTAGCAGGCTATTTCCTGGTTATTGGATGAGGCCGTACCATTTGCATTCCCGGGGAAGTTGTGTGTGTTATTTGAATTATTAAGGACATTTCAACCCCCTAAAGTTCAACCGTGTTCTGTTTTTCATTTCCGTGAATGAAGAATTCATACATTTGAATAATTAAGCATTCGTATTGGATTGGATTTAAAATGAAGGATCCGAATGAAATGATCAGCAACGTCCAGTATTAAACTGAAATTGTGCACTCATTACAAGTGAAGGCCTTCTTCTGAGGGGAATTGTGTTTTCCGCTCACTAATTAACCTTTAGGAGACGCGTCGTCAGTCAAACGCCTTCTCAGCCCATTTTACGCTCTCCGATTGATCCGGCGGACTCGCTCTCCCCACTAATAACAACGTTTCCGGTCCAAGGCTCATCCTCCAGGAGCTCGGCTTTCAAACCCGCAGTAGTTTCCTCTTTTTTTTAAGTTTCAAACGATATAAGCTTGTTTCCATATTCAGAGCACACATGTGTTAGCGTGTTTCTGCGAAGACCTTTACTGGAGAGGAAAAGTGGGTCAAACCTTAACGTTAGTCCGAGTGGAATGAAACGCGGCATTAATAATTTAGCAAGCGCGGAGTCAGGTTCAAATGGTGTATGTAATGTACGCGAGCAAAAATTAAAAAAGAAAATTACAAATTGGCCGACCGATAGCTTGAATGTCAGAAAACTTGTGATTCATGTGACCCGTGTCTCAAGGCACCATTGTACTTTTAAAAACGGTTTTCAGAGTGATTTTGAATTTGAGCACTTTTGTCATTTGAGCCCATTTGTTTTGTTTTTGTTTGACAAAAAGAAGCAGTGAGCAGAGATGTACACTGCGACGCGAGCTTCTCACACACGCCACTATCCACCTAGCTTGGCGTCTATAGGCTAGCTGCCACCGTTGACGGACGCGCCATCGGCTGCGACATCATGTGCCATAAAGAAAAGGTTTCTTTTTACGGTGACTGAAAGGTCTCCGCTGTTTTTCCCTGAGTCGGCACTTCGTCCGACCACTGTGGAGTGGGTGACCTTTTTTTTTTTTTTTTTTTTTTTTTTTTAACCCACCATTGTTGCCGCGCGAGGCAGCATTCTTGTTCATTCATAATGCATACGAGCGCCCGGCGCATCTCGGGGAAGAAGACGCACGGGCTGACTGATAAGAAGTGATAATCCGCAAGGGGAGATTAATGGCTGTCCAACCCCTTCCCGTCCCCCTGGGGGTGGTCCTTTAAGAGGACGTGATAAGTCAACAATGAGTCTCGTATGACATTTACTATATCATCTGCTGAGTTTTCATTTGTCACATTCAAATTCTCCTTAAAACGTGGCCTGATATATTGTGGCAGTGTCCATAAAAGACAAAGACATTTTTTAAAAATTATTCTTAGTGGTGCTACAATTTACAAGTTAACTGACTTTTTTTTTTTTTTGTCTTGAGCTGCAGGGAAATATTTCCTTCGCAAGGATTAGATGGCACCAATGAACATTAATTACAACAAGTAGCTGTGAGGCAGATATTGAACAAATCGACAAAAAAGAAGCCAAACTCTGTGCTGCCACTCCCATTTCAGAATCAGAACCAGAGTCAGCTTTATTGGCCAAGTGTGTAAAAACACACGAGGAATTTTTCTCCGGCACTCGATTGATTGCAAAACTAAACATAAAACAAAGAGAATTCGATGTTATTTAAACAAACACTTGAAAGCCTGCTAGCTCAATGTTAAAGCGCAATACTAAACGCCATAGATGGGCTAACAAAACTAGCATCAATGTTGCGGTATTATAACACTTTGGTTCACCGATATGTGAACACAAAAAAATGTACCAACGCGTAGTCAGATGATACGACAATACTTAAGGGCCTATATTCTTTATTCACTGCGAAAATCACCGCGGCTTAAAGAGCTTAGAAGAGATCGGCTTTTTCCCGTTTTATTTTGTATGTGTAATACTGCCCTCTAGTGACCAAAGCACACGCCCGAAGGAATGTGCACTGCTTTCATATTTTAGATCATTTTTGTGAATCCGTATTGTAGATATTCTGTGAAGAGTCCGCGGATGTGAAAGCTTGCATACCGTAAGAAAGAGCATGCAATTTCATTTCCAATGTCACATGCAGGTATTTTCTTCGATGTGTCACACCAAAGTGTATGCGCGCGCTTCATTTTAATGCAGCCTATGCTGGTGTGGCCGCGCTGGATGCTGGATGAACTCCAGCGTTCAAGATGGCTGCCCCAATCTCCTGAGGCTGATTGAATGGGCTAAGCCTTATCTGCCGGTCAATAACATAACGCGGCGCCGTGTGCGCGTGCATGTAGATGCTTGTCAAATTGGAGCGGCGTATTGATTGAGTCATAATAAAGGTGACAATGGCGGGATGGCTTGAATTTAGGTTGTTCGGCTCAATCCCAAAGGGAAAGAGAAGCCAGAATTTGCACAAGGACAAACAGGAGTAAATACACGACCGACTAAAATGAATGAACGAACGAACATGAAAACTTCACTTGAGCCCTTCTGTACCTCCTTGGATGAGGTGATACCAAATATCTAAAAAATAAAAATGAAAAAAAGATACAGTTGATTGACAGCCTCAGTCTGTCTTTGGCTCGTGTGTTACCTTTTGTGTTCGGAAAGGAGAAAACCAACAACAACAATAGTCTTCATGTTTTGACCTCCTCCTCCTCCTTGAAAGCTAAATTGATTTCTGACACGTCAAGCTCGCGATCAATTGGACTACTTCGGCTGCCATTCTTCTTCCTTTGTGACCATTCCTCTTTTTTTTTTGTTTGGACGGGATTGCTTAATGGAACGTTGGCCTAAAAAGCCCCCCCCCCCCTCCCAGATGGAGGGCAGCGAGTCACGTAGACACAGGGTAGCGGGATGTCCAAGGGTTAATAGAGAAGCAAATGAGAGCAGGGGACAGGAAGCGCGAGCTGAGTGTGCCTTACAATCAGAGCAGAAAGTCTCAACTTGGCGTGAGGATACACAAAATGATAACACTGAATCTCAGTAAATAGCGCTCACTGATACGTAAGTACGAGCGACCTGATTTACAAGTTTTTCAAGATACAAGTCATCATTCAGATGATGTTTTTTTTTTTTTTTTTTTTTTGGCTCGCAAGCGCAAACTTGACCCGAGAGCGCTGTACGGTGGTAAGTGCACTTAACTCACTTCACAAAAAGCAGCACTTTGGTAAATACTAAACAGTTCTTCTTCAAGCTCTTCATTATCAACCCCAGTTAATGTTCACTGTCATACTAAAAAAAACAATCACAAAAGCTTATCCTTTAGTCAAATCACTCAAATCTAAAGCCTTTAATGTCATTAGATGAATGTGAGTACATCGTAATGACGGGGCTTGAGGCTAATGCAAAGAAGTAATGGGAAATGATACATAGATGCATCTATATATTTTCCCCTCTATATAATGTAATGTGTTTCTCAACTACTCACATTTGGTAACACAAAAATGCTTGTAATATCTCAACTTCATCATTTATTTTCCCATCTTTATATTTTTTTTCATTTTTGAATCTTTCTTTTTTGTTTCTTTTTTAATTTTCTTTCTAGAGGGGAACCAAACCCCCAAAAGCACAATTTGCAGTTTATTCTTCTTTATTCGAGATTTTTGGGTAGATTAAAAAAATTATAATAAATCAGTGCAGTAAGAATGGCTGTCAGTTATCTGCAGATTTTTGCTTTTTGCACATGGAGATTCACTTTATGACATTTTAAGCAACGAAAAATGAAAAAATATGCAGCAACATATTAGTATTTAGAAGAAATGATAACACATTTATTTTAGAGCGTTGGCCTCGCAGCTCTGACGACCGGGGTTCAAATCCCAGCCCTCCCTGTGTGGAGTTTACATGTTCTCCCCGTGCCTGCGTGGGTTTTCTCCAGGCACTCTGGTTTCCTTCCACATCCCAAAAACAAAAACATGAAGCCATTCATGGGCAGGGTGGCAATTTTTTGCCTTATTGAGATAAAAGTCTCCTAACAGGCCACAATCAAGGAAATCACAGTTCTTTTTCGTTTATGGTTAAGTAATATGATAACTTGAGGCAGCCATGTTGGGTAAAGCAGGAAAGGGAAATAACTCTGTGCTAAGTTTGGCCGATGAGTTATCCTCTCCTGGTACCAAATTATGGCTTCAGATTAAAACACTTCAATATTTTGATATAATGCGTGAAAATCATGATGTCCCAAAAATGGGACGCTGCCCACGAATGGGTTAGTTGGACAGTCTAAATTGGCCCTTGGTGTGATTCTGAGTGCGACTGTTGTCCGCCTCTATGCGCCCTGCGATTGGCTGGCAACCAGTTCAAGGGTGTACCCCGCCTCCTGCCCGTTGACAGCTGGGATAGGCTCTAGCACTCCCCGCGACCCTCATGAGGATAAGCGGCAAAGAAAATGGATGGCGGATGTTTGTTATCCTTTGTGTCTGTCTGTCTGCGCCCAGAACTATTTAATCCCTTTTAATTATATATATGGATACTGTGTTTTTATAAAATAAAATATCATGGAGCAATATTTTTTTCATTAAAAAAAATGACAGGGAGGGTGGAATGGATAAATGGAAGCACAATTTTCAGATAGAGGTGATTTGAGTTGCGAGTGTGGTCATGGGACAAACTAAACTCATATCTCAAGGCGCCACTGAACTAATACGAAGTGTTTTGAGTCTTCTCTCTGAATCTTATTTTGAGGGATGTTGGTGAAGCCCGATTCCGTGGGCGTGCCGATCTTGGGACTCAGCCTAGTGTTGCACTGATGAATCGAGAAAAGTGCACATCAAAAAAATAAAAATTGATTTTGACTAGTATTCCTCAAAAAGATATGGCTTTTCTCCATTCATTTCTGCAATCAACTTAAAAATGACAGTTATTATCAGGGGCGTGGCCAGGCCACTGCCCAATTATAAATGTAATGTTTTAGGTTATTTCCTTTGCGTCCAATTTCATTGGAATTTATTGAGTGCGGAAAGAAGAGTGCAGACCAACCGCTGCGTACTCGTGACTTCACTTGTGTAATTGCAGCACAAATCCTGTTATTTCCAGTTGTTGGGTGGTGAAATATCCCTTTAAATGAAGTCTGAAGTGTAAACAAGATGCCAAATGACTGATTTATTTCCCCCCTTCTTGCACGTGGACGCGTCAGCGTTAATTTAACTGCGGCAAAAGAAGAAGAAAATGACAAAACGACCGCAGCCACATTGGGTGAGCCTTAACGAGAAAGTGTTATGGGAGCAAATTAAATGTTGGAGGACGCCAAATATGTGGTGTGTGTGTGTGTGTGTGTGGGGGGGGGGGGCAGAAGGCGAAACAAAGATAAGAAGACAGAGCGTTTATGAGATGAAATTAATTAAATGTTTGCGCAGAGGCCGCTCATAATTCAAGCTGTCGCCTCTGGGATTTCGCCCTTGCGTAAACAAGACCATAGTAAAAACCAAAATAATAATAATAGTAGTAGCAGCAACAACATGTGGGTATAAGCCTGAAAGTACTGAAAACACTTACAACATTATTATAGAATAACAAGGTACACGAGCTAAAGCATTTCTAGTTTTAAAGATTAATTTAATCCATTCATCCATCCATTTTCTGAGCCGCTTATCCTTACGAGGGTCACGGTGTGCTGGAGCCAATCCCAGCTGTCATCGGGCAGGAGGCGGCGTACACTCTGAACTGGTTGGCGGCCAATCACAGGGCACATGTAGATAGACAACAGTCTGAGTGCCCGGAGAAAAGCCACACACGCATGGGGAGAACATGCAAACTCCACACAGGCAGGGCTGGGAATTGAACTACAGTACTCAGTAGTATGAGCCCAACGCTCTAACTAGTTGTCCCACTGTGCCGTGTATTAATTTCAATTGTTATTAATTTAATATTTTCAGTATTATTTTATTTATCAATAAAATGCATTTTAAAAAAGACAGACAAGGGCTGATTTAGATTATAATTTATTTCATTATTGGTGATGGAAACCATTTTATTTAATTGTATTTACATCTAATTTCTAAACTTGTACAATATGTATTTGTAGTTAATGTATTTTTGTTTATTTGTTTGTTTATAGTTTATTCAGAGCTATATATTTTTTACTTTTTAGTACAGTATATTTATCATTTCTTGTTTTTCTTTGTGGTTGTGTATTTCATATTTTTCATTTATTTAAACATGGATTACATATAATGTATTTTATCTTTATGTATATATTTTAATTTTTCATTTGTACAGTGATAACTTTGTATATATAATTTATATTTACACATAGTTTGTCATTAATTTTAGTGTAGAAATTTCAAATTCTTGTTGTAGATATATTCATTTTGTAATTCTTTTTCATTTTGATGTTTTATTTTACTAACATTTATTATTATTTTTGATGGCTTTATTTTAGATGCATGTAATTATTTTCAGCTCATTTATGACTTGCATTTTAATTCCATTTAATGGTTTGTTTTGCTTTAATTGCAGCATTTACTTCAAATGTATTTAATTCCCATGTATTTTTACTTGGCTTATTTGCAAAGTCTGTATTTTTTCATTATTTTAAATTCGTTTTATTTGCATTGATTTATTTTGCTACTTTTTCATTTCAGTTTGTTGTATTAATAGTGGTGTAATAAAACAATTAAAAAATGATCACAAAGCTTTACGACAATCCTCATCGCTCATTTTGTCAAGGTGTGCTCGGAGGAGTTTAGTGATCGCTTTATCTCTTTCCAAAAATGTTTGTCCAAACGGATTACTGTAATAAGACAAACGGGGTACGACCATGTTGCGTTGCCGCTATTAGCATGTGATGAAAGTTACATAAATTGTGAGTGTGTACGTGTGTTTCCCCATGGTCCTGAATGTAGCGCAAGGCAAATGGATTACACTACCACGCTGCTAAACGTGATAAATTAAAGACGATCTTTACAGATGATTAGTGCCTTTTGTGTGTATGTGTTCATAAATAAAAGACAGCAAAATTATATCTCTAGGGCCTTTTTGCGATATTTGCCTGCCTTTGATGTGGTCCAACTCCATTTTCCCGCCGACTTGTGTTCCTACCACAACATTTTTGTGCACTTTTTGTCTCGTTGGGGAGACCTGAAGACACAAAAAAGCAGGAAAAAGACTAGTACATGTATATTCATACACATTCATTTCAGCAATTTTAATGTATGTATTAAATAAAATAATATTTAAAGGCTTCTTTTTGTGCTTCCATTGTTGCTTGGCAGATTCCATTGGGCTCAATCAAAACTGCCTCAACAGATTGAATAGGAGTCAGCAAAATTCAAGTTTATTAATGCACATCCATTTTCCAAACGTACATATTTGTACTCTATTAAATACAAAGACGTGTGCTCAAATGATTTGTTCCGGTTTTTTTTTTCTTTTGCTGCTAGGTAGATTAGATGGGGTACAATCGTAATTGCCCCAACGACACCATTTTACAAGATTATCTTATTTATACAGACATTTATACAATTTGTACCGTTTATGAATTATAAACCATCACCATCTGATGGAGCTGCTGAACACGACAGGCCATTTTGAAGTTGGGACACAAGCAATATTCATCCGATTCACCAGCGGGAGGGGGCGCAGATGCACAAATCCATATTTGGATCGGGAGCAGATGGTAGCGTTTGTTGAGATGAATTATAGATTAATAAAAGTAAATATTTGAAGGTGGTGGCAGCACGCAATTAAGATGCTCCGCATCCTGGAGTCAGGACCGCAGAGGCCAAAAAGCTGCAGGTGCTTCCAAAAGCACATCTGCTAAAGTTGGGATAACCCACAGGAATATTTTTGATTAATTGACCTGCCGCTGCCTTTAGCAGAACACCCCCCCCCCCCCCATTTTTTGGTTTGACCACCAAACACAACAAACTTTTAACAGGTTTTTTTGGAGTCACAGGTCGTTAGAGTCCAATAGAACCAAGAGGGCAGTGCCTCACCAGAGGTGTATGCAGTCCAACCAATCACGAATGCTCTATTCAAGGGACTTAAATGTACCACGGCGTCAAGATATAAAACTAATAATACCCAACAAAATATGTCATTGAATAATGAAAATTGCTGTTGTACTAATAAAGAGTCATCCAACTGAAGAGAAACTACTACAGTCACTCACATTTGAAAAATGTATGGGTGTGGTCAGTCATGCCTGCAGATATAAAGCTATGGGTGCAGTCCACCAGTCATGCCCGCAGATATAAAGTTGCTGGTGTGATTAGGGATGGGATCTCAAGACTTTAAAATAACTTACCAAGTTGCTATACCCAAGTATGTAGTTGTTACCTAATACCATAATCATAATTTATTGACACTGCACAGACTGAGACAGACATTTTCAAAGGGGTCAATTGACAATCAATTTCAAAACTAAATATTCATATAATCAAATCATTTTTATTTCATCATGATGTATTGTTAAAATCTCACCTAATTTACGGCGGTGTCTATTGTCAATCCATTTATGAAAGCTAGCAGGAGATAATCTATAGCTTCCTAAAGCATGTAGAGGGGAAAAGTTTTCAACTTCAAGATAACGCGTACCACGGGGGAAATGACCATTCACAGACAGACAGACAGACAGAGACAAAGACAGAGATAGATAGATATACATACTAGTCTAACGTTAGAACTTAGATCAAGTCAAAGTGAATCACAATCACATACTTATTATGGTTAGATACTGAAACATTACCTGTGCTATATCCCAGAAATGTTTTCAATGTAACTCAGGGGTGGCCAGATTTTCTTTTTTCACCCCCAAGATCTACTTTTCAAGCAGCCAGCCTCTCACGATCGACCAGCAGGGCAGGGGTCGCACGCGCGCATCGCCGGGACTGCCGTAAATAGGAGGCCGGCTTGCTAGGACACGCCTTTGTGTGCGTGCGCGCAACATATTGGCCACACTTGAATCAAGCGACGAGGTGGATGATAGTCTAATTTTTTGGGGGGCGGCTTTGGGCACGCCGTCACACGATCAACCAAAAGTGCCTCGCGATCGACGCATTGAGCACCCTAGGCGTAACTGAATTTCCTTTGACATGGCTCATTATGTTGATGACTTTCGTCATAAATGCACTCACCGTACGTGAAGCAGCTCGGAAGATGAGCTAATGGCATCACTTCCGTAGATGCTCAGTACGGTTAACTCGCATTTCCTGTTTCCGGTTGAAGACTGATTGGTTAGGAGCAGGCTTGTTTTGTTAACGTTTATGAAATAAACACGTAAATTAATTTTCAAGACTACACAAAATAAGCGACGTCTTCCAATAACTATTTTTTTTCTACTTGTGACAAATTTTACGCGCGTGATTTTTTTGGTGCTCGACCGTGCAGATTTGCGAGTGCGATGGCGCGCGGGTGCCAACGTCAAATGTGAGTGGCTGCTACCAACTCATTACAAATTCAATTAAATACATATCTTGGATTTTCAGGGAAATTGAGGGAAACATTTCTCCCAACATGAAATTTTTCGAGTTTCAAGAAGCCATAACTGAAAAGGCACTGGACACCAGCCATTTTAGTATGGAGAAGCATTTTAGAGTGTGGCTCGCCTTAAAACGTGAAATCTCTTTGAAAATTCAGCCCTCCAAGACACTTTCTCTTAGCAACATGAAAGTCGACATTCACGTCTATTACAGTATATATAGACCCTCAAAAAAAAGTCAAGAAAACACGACCATAAAGTGGGGGGAGGTGCGCCGTTTCGGATTGACATCACACCTTGGCTGACAACTGCCACTCTTTTTTCCACTGTGTCCATGTTGCGCATCTGATGACATTCAACAAGAAAGCGGCACTTGAAAGTTGATCGATTTTGTGCCGGGGCGGGAATCCAAAAAAAATAAAAAAAAAAAAGAAAAATCCTCTTAAACAGCTCAATTGGACGCACTCCAGCTCGCGCGTGTATGTTGAACTGTCGTCGCTCTCGGCCGACAGCATCCTTTCATCCGCATTGATTAAGTGGTCAGACTGTTTTGCCAGAGATAATGTTTTAATTAATGGACTTCAATATCCAATTAAGATGAGGTGTAGATTCCTTACAGAGGTCCTTTGAATAAAAGACAGGCAGGCCGAGGGGGCGCTACAGGCTGTTGTTTGAATCAATATTTGGGGTGGGGGTTGGACAGTTTACCGACAAATTGTACACGAGGATGAGCGGCGACTTTAAATCTTTATAAATCACTTCGTACTCAAGTGGTAGAAAAATGTTAAATTTGGCAGGCGTGTCTATCACGAGTAGACCCCACAGAAAAAAAAGACAAAAGTAAATGAGCCATTTCCATTTGAAGTGGCCATCTTGGACTCATAGCGGCCTTTCCAGGAGTCCTTCACAGACATTTTGTCCAATTGTTACCATATTTGAGCTTCGACCACTAGACAGATGGACAGATGACTTGTGAAACACTCGAGTTTTCATCATGGCGTGGGGGCAGAGCATTGCAGCTTAAGTTTAATGACGCACTATAAAAATAACTAACCTACAAGCCGCGACTTTTTTCACACGTTTTCGTTAATTTGTGCATTTTTTCTAATGGCCGCAAGGGGGCACTCGAGTGGAAAAGGTAAGAGTGAGACCGGTGGAATATATGTGCCGAGGAAGTGACTTTTACCGACGCTGTTAGCGCTCCACTAGCGTTAGCGCTGTGCTAGTGTCTGCTGCTGTGTTACTGGCGTGTCTCAGTGATATTTACCAGTAAGTTTTATTTGAACCGGCCCTGTTAGCATTAGTGCGGCGCTAGCGTTAGCATTAAACTCTTTCTGTGTACAGTCTTTCTTTCTAAACATCTCGTCTTTCAATGTGGGCACTTGCATCTTTTACACACCTGCGGTGTATGTATGGACAAAATGGTATTTCTTTTACAAATTTGCTCGATGAGGCTTGTAACCAGGTGTGCTCTGTAGGCTGGGAATTACTGTCATATGGATACGGTATAGGGTGTTTAGAGCCGTTCCTCTTTCGAAATAAACACAAAATGAAGGGGGTAAAAAATAAAAGGAGTCTTACTGAGATGAATCAAAGTCACCTTGCGAAGGGTATGACCTGCTCATTAGACGAGAGCAAGGGGAACATGGGAAACACCACCCCTGGTCTTCCACTTATATTTCTCCTGTTTGCCTAAAAATGAACATCTGCCAAGGTTTCCAAGTTCATTCTATCAAAGCGCTCTTACTTTGACGGGGTAGCTAAGGACCAATTAGCAAGTCAGCGTTTGCATTTGGAATGACCCCAGGTAACCCTTGGTTACCTGCTGCTTTTGCGCTGTGTTGCGCACAAGATATTTGGTCCAGCTGTGGTCTTGAGGAGTTGACTAATGATGACTTTCATGTTTCATGAAAAAAGATCATCAGACTTTACCATTTTAACAATGACTGGCTTATATCTATCATTCAAATTTGGTGGGGATAAAAAAAACAAATAATTCATTGGATGAGTTCACCTTTTCAGCTGGAGAAAGTACCTTAAAAATGGCTGCTTCAAGACCAAATGTCAGACTTTCTGTCTTTTCGGGTAGGGAATTTAGGGGATTTTTTGGAGGCGAGGCTACTCATAATACATATGCCCAAAAAATGTCTTGTTGCTAAATGAAACTCAGCTGTATAGGTTATAGGTCAAGTGTCATCCCTATAAACATTCTAAAACAGATATTGTAATGAAAAATACATACATTATTCACTTCAATGTCTATACAAAAAAATTAATATGAGCAGAGAGCGCATCATCCATGCGCAAAGTTGGGGACGTCTCATTCGACATCCAAGTGGTCGCCATATTGGCTGCATATTCTGTCCGTGACGTCACATTGGGACATTCGCCATTGAAAACACTGCGGTCAAACCGCCTCCCGTCCGATCCATCGCCGCGTGGCGATGATAAACAACGCCGCAGCCAAACCGCCTCCCCGTCCGATCCACCTCCGCACCGGAGAGGAGCCGCCACAGCCCCGCGCCGCGACGAGCCACCTCCATGGTGCCGCGTCCGCTGATGATGGCTTCGGCCGGGGTGGCACATCAACACATTTAGCACCCCTGACGTATGGATTATGCCCCCCCCCTCAACTATTGCTTTTTTTTAGTATCTGTATGTACAAGGCCAGCGGAGGCCATCCTTCAGCGGCCGCTGCACAGAAGCCTTCCAATGCGCACATCGACACATTTAGCACCCCTGAATTACGGATTACGGCCCCCCCACCCCAACTATTGCTTTTTTTAGTAGCTGTATACACACCTACATGTCATTTGGAACCCATGAAGCTCTCGTCCTTTGCACCCGTGCAATTCATTTTTCACGACGCTCTTTTGGTATGAAGAGCGAATCCATCCTCCCGAGTGTTCGAGCAATATCCAGCAATACAATGAGCTGACATTTTGGCTAATACGAAGGACCAAAGAGCCACCTTCCCACGGGTAAAACTAATAGAAACATACGAGCCAGCCTGAGTGCGCTACTGCCCTGTACGTCAGTTCCTGCTTCTTCTCGAAAACAAATCTCTCGAGAGGATTTTCATGGCGGGAGTTACAAAAAGCCATATACGCCAAAATAATTTTGTGTGGTGAAAAAACAAATAGCTCCATACCGACTGCCATTTTTTTATTAATAACATACTAAAAATCATGCATTTCATGACAGTGGACCTTTAGAGGTCACATTAATGGTCTCGTTTTTTGACACGACAAAAACCTGGAGTTTAAACAGGGGTGCGTACACTTTTTTTTTTGTAATCCGTATCGTAACACCAGGGATATCGTTTGGAAAAAAAAAATGAAAAAAAAAAAAAAAAAAAATCACCAAAATAACATGGTATGTCCGTGATTCCCACTTCCGAAGAGTTTGCCAAACATTCCCTTATCCATCACCTCTTCATTCTCTTCTTCTGCTCGTTCTTCTTGTGCGGCGATAAAGAAGCACAAAAGAATGTTATTTGTTTTAGAGCTGTCGCCTTTGTTCGGATGCCAGCACTCCATCAAGGCAGCACAAAGGATCGCTCGGGCAAGTGGATTTCGGATCCACGGTGCAAGAATGAAGCTGGAAGCGAAAAGTTAAGAGCAACTACAAGGATGTTTTTTCTTCAAGGTGAGATTGAGGCCTCGAAGCTTTTTTTGTTATCTTCACGTGGCGGTCCAGCAGAAAAAGGAGCCTCGGAGAGTGAGGCGGTGAGCTCCGACGCCGCGGGCCATTTCGTCAGAGGATCAATTGAGCGCATGTGGGAATAGGACGCCGGCGCCGCGCTCTCTTTTTATCCTGCGTTTTCTGCCCCATTTACATGAGTGAAATGCTGCTGCTCTGCTGTTTTTTTCCAAGACGACTTTGCTTTTTTTTTTGTAACTTTTTCTTCCATCTTTTTCAAGGCAATGATCCGATGGGTCATCAGAAGTCTTCGCGCCATCGCACCTCGAGCAGAGTTGGAGTAAGTGGAAAAAAAAAAAAAAAAAGTCAATATCAAAAAGTTCAATTTGCGTCATGTACTAGTGTCAGCTCGTGGGAGAAAAAATGAGCACCCACAATGGGAGGATTCTCAAAATAATCACCAAACTTTAAAAACAGCTTTTAAATTTAGCGTTGCACATCTGTCAAGAACACCTGTTCCCCCCCCCCCTTTTCTATTTGGCCATTTCACAAGCCCTGGAATTCGACCCAAATGGCTGCTTCAAACCAAAATGGCCAACTTCCTTTTTGATTTCAGGCATGAGTCATCGAGACTCATATTTTGAGCACTAAATCGAAAAAAAAATTGTAACATAATTTTAAGAAATGAAAATAAACGTTTTTTTACTATATTTCTTTAAATGTTTTTGTGTATTTTATGAAACGTATCATTTGTTTTTTAACACAACTGGTTTAGGACAATCACATCCTCAGTTTTAATACTTCGGGGAAAAAATATATATTTCTTTAATAGTTTAACACAATCAAAAAAAAAAATCAAAACCAACCCAATCCAAAACAACTCAGTGCCCCAAAACTTTTAAAATACTAAATACTTTTCTTCAATTAAAAAAAAACTTTTCACTTTTGATTTGAAAATAAAATTTAAATTAAAATAAAAAATTAAAATTCTTACATTTAAAAACAACTCTTCAATGTATTTAATTTTTTTTTCACATTGTGAAAATTAGACTCAATTGAAACACTGCTGATTTTAAAAAATGAAATTCAATTTTTTTAAACAAAATGTTTCTTCACATTTGAAAACATTCAAGAAAAAAAAGGCAATATTTTTTTTTTAATTAGGTAAAAAAAAACATTTTATAAATGGCTCCGTCGGTGTAGCTAATAAAGCATCCGATGAGCGCACAGCGTCGGTGAAGTAAGTCGCTGATGAAAAGGCGTCCGGTTCAAAGCGTGACGGCGCATTCGCTTCTTTCAATAGTCACATCATATGGACTCCATTGATCCTAAACGCGGTTCTATTAAAAGACACCGTGCACCATCGTTTGCTGTCCAACTTGAAGGACGTAAAGCGCGGTTTTTAATCAGTGCACCAATTTCGAATCCTCGCCACTAGAAAAAAAAAAAAAAAAAAAATCAAATAGCCAAACGCGTCCTCTCAGGAGCAGAAACGCTGTCAAGACGACACGCTCGTTAAGAGCCGCTTTCATCCAGCATCCGCCGCCGTTTTGTCCGACACTTCTGCCGTAAAACCAAATGAACAGCCATTTTGTCCTTATTAATGGCGGGAATTAGCGCTCCTTTTCCCACCTTCCTCTGGTGGATGCCTCATTTCCAGGATTTATGGTTTTATGGCGGAATTTCCCAATGTGAGAGTTTCGAGGTGACCTATTCGCCAGCGGGGGATGGGAGGGTGGGCCAGGGGAGGAAGCCCAAGCGGATTAGTGGGATTGACCCATAACTAACTTTTAAAGAAAGAAAAAAAAAATCTGAGAAAAAAAATCTTATTTTTCATAGATATAAAAACATTTTTTTGTCATTTTAAAGGTCTTCACAACTTATAAATTTCAAAACCTATATTTAGTCAAATAACTTTCAAAAATGTTTTTTATATTATAATATAAATATATATTTTCACAATAAAAACATTTTTAAAATAAAAAATATGATTTTTTTTTATATGATTCCTTTGAAAGAAAAGAAAGAATTCATCTTGTCAGTTAAGATACCACTCACTGTATATTATGTGTTCCCTTTCAGTCATGGGCCTCTTTAGTGACCGGGTCCTGTCCTAATTAAGTGGCCGGGTGGAGAAAGCAGAGCAGAACAACTGGAGCACAGCAACGGGGACCATCAAAAGACCCCAAATTTCCCGTTGACCAAAAAGTCACATTTCTAAATGGTCTGTATCAACTGACGCAGGAAATGGGAAGAGGCAGCACTGAGAACACTGAGAACTGAGCACTGAGAACACGGCGGAGAGATTTTGGCAGCGACTCGCGCTCCAAAGATAAATTGGCTTCGGCGAGGGGAAGGAGGGCCAAATTGCTGCCGGGCCGCCGCGACTAATGTGTCCGGTCCGCAGCAACACTGACAACAATAAGTCGGCCTAATAGACGGGAATGACAACGAGTCAATAATTAAAGATGCCTACACGCTGTAAATAACACTTTAAAGGTCCCCATCATCAGAGTGTTCACCTTTTTTCAACGCTTTTGTGTATCGGGTCAAGATGAATCTGTGATTTGGTATAGGTTTGACACCTACAGTGAAGAAAATAAGTATTTGAACACCCTGCTATATTCCAAGTTCTCCCAATTAGAAATCATGAAATTTTCATCATAGGTGCATGTCCACTGTGAAAGAGATAATCTAAAAAGAAAAATGCAGAAATCACAATGTATGATTTTTTTAACGATTTATTTGCGTGATATAGCTGCAAATAAATATTTGAACACCTGAGAAAACCAATGTTAATATTTGGTACAGTAGCCTTTGTCTGCAATTAGAGAACTCAAACGTTTCCTGTCGTTGTTCACCAGGTTTGCACACACTTCAGGAGGGATTCTGGCCCACTCCTCCACACAGACAGGTTTCTGGGCTGTCGCTGAGAAACACGGAGTTTCAGCTCCCTCCAAAGATGTTCTATTGGGTTTAGTTCTGGAGACTGGCTAGGCCACGCCAGAACCTTGACGTGCTTCTTACGGAGCCACTCCTTGGTTTTCCTGGCTGTGTGTTTCGGGTCATTGTAATGTTGAAAGACTCAGCCACGACCCATCTTCAATGCTCTGAGGGAAAGAGGTTGTTCCCCAAAATCTCACAATACACGGCATTGGTCATCCTCTCCTTAATACAGTGCAGTCGTCCTGTCCCATGTGCAGAAAAACACCCCCAAAAGCATGATGCTACCACCCCCATGCTTCACAGTAGGGATGGTGTTCATCATTTGTTTTCCTCCAAACATGGTTTGGGGAATTATGACCAAAAAATTCCATTTTGGTCTCATCTGACCACAAAACCTTCCCCTATGATTCCTCTGTATAATCCAAATGGTCACTGGCAAAGTTAAGACGGGCCTTGACATGTGCTGGTTTAAGCAGGGGAACCTTCCGTGCCATGCATGATTTCAAAACATTGTTGCCATTGACCAAGTCCTGTCGTGTAGTCCTGCACTGATTCCTCACCTTTGTAAGGATCATTGAGACCCCATGAGGTGATATCTTGCATGGCGCTCACACCGATTGAGATTGACCGTCATGTTTGGCTTCTTCCATTTTCTAATGATTGCTCCAACAGTGGATCTTTTTTCACCAACCTGCTCGGCAATTTCTCCGGAGCCCTTTCCAGCTGTGTGGAGTTGTACAATTTTGTCTCTGGTGTCTTTGGACAGCTCTTTGGTCTTGGCCATGTTACAAGTTTGAGTCTTACTGATTGTAAGGGGTGGACAGGTGTCTTTATGCAGCTAAGGACCTCACACAGGTGCATCTGATTCAGGACAATACATGAAGTGGAGGTGGACTTTGAAAGGCGGACTAACAGGTCTATGAGGGTCAGAGTTCTAGCTGAAAGGTATTCAAATACTTATTTGCAGCTGTATCACACAAATAGTTAAAAAAAAAAAATCATACATTGCGATTTCTGGAGTTTTCTTTTTCGATTATATCTCTCACAGTGGACATGCACCTACGGTGAAAATTTCATACCCCTGCATGATTTCTAACTGGGAGAACTTGCAATATAGCAGGGTGTTCAAATACTTATTTTTTTCACTGTCTGCAGGAAAAAAGTGTTGAGATTGGAAAAAAAAATGTAATTATTAATATTTTATCTTCGAAACTTAAAAAAAAAAAATAAACAAACGTGCTTTCCCACTAGGATTTTGTCTCACATGCCATTAATGAACATGCTCATTGGGGTTTTTGCTGCGCCTCGTTGCGACGCTCCAGCCTCCCGTAAAAATTTATCTGCTTTGTCACCAAAGCAAATTCTCTGGTGAAAGTGACACTTTGCCGTAACGAGCATCTGTTCCTTCCATCTGCAGCTGCCGCCGAGGAGGCCCATGAATATTCAGACATTTTACAAGCGGGCGAGGAAGACGAGAAAAAGTCCGGGCTCCTCGCGACGTGACAGAAGCCCGATGAAGGCTCCGCTAGTTCGGAACTGCCTCTCCCTGTTGTCGCCGGTTCGATTCCGCCGCAGCGCGTGCGGTTTCTCTTCTGACTTTATTACTTCACTCCCCTAGTGAGGCGAGGCAACGTGAGGACGTCCGCATGAATAATTCAGTGATATTGCGCGACGATAATGGCGAATTAGACAGGAGATTGTGTATTGACGGTGACAGGAAGGAGCGCTTTATCCACAATTAAGTCAAGTGACACTTAATAGGTCAAGATGGGACGAGCCACCGCCTCTGTTAACGGCCGCTCGTGTCAACATTAGACGCGTGTTGTCAATTAATGACGATGTGACGTGGTAAACGGTAACATGTTCGCATGACATCAAAGTGTGGCGTAATGGCAATGCTGCTGTTTCGGTACAGTTCGGAGTTAAAGTGAAGAAAATAATTGAACACCCTGCTATATTGCGAGTTCTCCCACTTAGAAAATCATGGAGGGGTCTGAAATTTTAATCGTAGGTGCATGTCCACTGTGAGAGAGAGAGAGAGAGAGAGAGAGAGAGAGAGAGAGAGAGAGAGAGAGAGAGAGAGAGATCATCTAAAAAGAAAAATCAAGAAATCACAATGTATGTTTTTTTTAATGATTTACAGGTATTTATGTGATACAGCTACAAATAAGTATTTGAACACCTGAGAGAACCAATGTTAATATTTGGTACAGTACCCTTTGTTCTCAATTACAGAGGTCAAACGTTTCCTGTAGTTGTTGGATTTTGGCCCCCTCCTCCACACAGATCTTCTCTAGATCAGACAGGTTTCTGGGCTGTCGCTGAGGAACACAAAATTTCAGCTCCCTCCAAAGATTTTCTATTGGGTTTCGGTCTGGAGACTGGCTAGGCCGCGCCAGAACCTTGATATGCTTCTTACAGAGCCACTCCTTGGTCAAGAACAATATATAGCAGGGTGTTCAAATACTTATTTTCTTCACTGTATGCGTAGTAATGGTAGCTGTAGTAGTAATAGCCAGAGGGGTAACTACGAATTTTTCAGTGGGTAGGTGAGACAGATCGGCAACAGGACGAGAGTGCCGATCGAACCTTTGACCTTTAAAAGAAAACGATTGTCAACACATTAAACTATTTCACGATTATTCCCGAAACACGGGTGGTCGGCTGTCGGGGTGGCCGGTAGGGTGGCCGGCTTTCGGCCCTCCCTGGCAACCACGTATCTACGCAGCTGGAAGTAGCAGTAGTGGTAAAAACAGTAAAAAGTAGAGGACGAGGTGGAGGGATTGTAGTAGTGGTGGTGGTACGATAGTAATAGATATTAAATAGAATACAACTTTATTGTCACTGTCCCAGGAACAATGAAAATAAGTTTGACTTCTCAGTTTGCAGCAGTGAGGTAAAAAAAAAATGTACAAGTACATAATTACCAAATATAATACCAGTAGTAGTAGAGTAATAGTAGCGATAGTAGTAATAGTAGTATCAGTACTAGGAGGAGGAGTAGGTGTAGTAACAGCAGTAGTAGTGATAGTAGTAATCGTGTTAGTACTAGTATTAATAATGGTAGTAGTGCTACCAATAATAATAGAACTTGCAGTAGTTGGAACAAGGTTGAGGGGCTGATAAGAACTGGTGGAGACACAAACCAAAACCAGTAAACAAGTCATGGACAAAGCAAGACAAATGTTCGAAAAAAAGGAATCTAATGCAAAACCAAATCCTGAAAAAGTATCATGTCGTCTCATGAAAGTATTTTATGATTACAGCAGCAAGTCCTGTCATAGTGATTATAGAATTGGATAGTAACAGTCCTAGTGAATACTGTCATTTGTGTGTATTTGAGGGGTTTTTTTTTTTCCACCAATTATTGCTGAAAACTATCTTTCTCACTTTTTGCTTATTTATTTTGGGTTTCTGATGCTCATCATCTCATCTTTTCAATAAGCACAAACGCAAATCATGATTGGCGCCCACTTAAAAGCACAAAGTCTACAGAGTGTCAAATAGCCAAATTGGGGCTCAGAAACAATCTGCTTCTTTTTTGGAACGTTTTGATATCCTCGTGATGATGATGACACAATTAGTATTTGGCGGGGCTGCATCACAGGAGGCGGTGACCTCTCCGAGGCAACGAGAGATTAATTCCGAGCGCAATTCCAGCGCCAATGTTTTGTTCCACCGACCTCCAACCCCGCTTCCACCGGCGTGAAATATGGATATAGCTTCAATATTTAACGTCAACATGAAAGCAGGCCGCCAATTGGACGCACGCGTGTGGGTGAGGGGGAGGGGGTGGAATATGAGCTTGATGTCCACGGGAATGTACATGCATTAATCACACTTTTTTTTTTTTAAGGTCGAATTTATTTTAGACAAATGTTTCAAATAGAGTGTTTGCTCCTTTGCTAAAGAACAAAACTTGATTATGAAAAAAAAACATTTTTTCATTTAAACACTAAATCAACAAGAATGTCTGTTGATCATTACACTGCATGGAGAACACGATTTCGAATATTTTGGTGACATTTGGCCAAAATACAGAGAATAAGAATTTAAGACTTACTACTTGTAACAATCGTAAATGTACTAAGAATAATTGCGGCACTAGGTAGAGTAGCAGTAATGGAAGGAGTAAGAATATAAATACTGGTAATCGTGGCGAGAGTATGAACAGAGATAGTGGAGAGGTGCATAATTAACTGTCTGGTTAAGTCATTTCAAAATTAATGTTGGCCACACATATACTTGTATATGTCACACTACGTGCAGTATCTTGTGTCGCTAATTACTTTTTCCTCCCTCTAATTAGAACTGCTTTCATTCCTAATACGTGTGTGTTTTTTTTAATTATTATTCTTTTTGTTATCTCTGCATCTGTCGCCCGGCATGGTGGCGCACGGTGTCTTCAAGGCAGCATTGTCCAAGCCAGCAACCAGGATTAAAAAAAATAATTATTTACCAAAAAAAAAATTTTTTATGGCCCCAGAACGTATCCAATTAATGAAACCATGTGTTCCTCAAAGCCTGTTTGTCAACCACTTCGCCACCATTGCAAAATAAATAAATAAATAAATTTATATATATATATATATATCACATCACACTGCAATTCAGGCAAAAACAATTAAAAATTACAAAGAGTATAAAAGTCTTTTTTTGGGGTGACTAAAGTTTTGCCTGCATTTGACATCATCTAAAATTCAAAATAAAATGCAAAATTCCCTAAATGCACCTTATTTTATTAAATGATTTATTGTTGTTAATTGCATTGAAATATTTATTTCAGTATTTTTATTTGATTAAATTGTGTTCAATTTATATTAGATCCAAAATATACTATTGGCATAATTAAATTCTTACTGTATTAAATTTTAATTAAACTTACAAAGCAAATATTAATAAAGTTATTTTGTTTTTAATTGGCTTTTAATCTACTTTGTCACATGTATTGTTTTTCCCTATTTTAAATGTTGTATTTCTTTGTATTCAAATCCTTTCAATCATGTCAAGCACATTGAGTTACCGTGTTTATGAAATGCGCTCTATAAATAAATCTGCTTTGCTATATTTCGTTTCACAATTTTTTTCATTTTATTACATTAAAATTATACTTATATTTTAAAATATCTATGTAATTGTGTACAGAATTTCTATTGATTTTTTTCATTAAATTGTCTATTTTTTAATTTGTTATCTAATTTTTTTATTAAACTTTAATGAAGGGATGGTGATTTTTTTTAAAGATAATAAATGCAACGTCAAAAAAAATAATCACTGCATAAATTAATTTTTACTAAAATTTATAATTTTATAATTTGTAATTTATACTTTTTAACTGTCTGGTTATTTTCACAGGTCTTAAATGACGCTGTATCTTCACAGTGATTTTCCCTGGCATGTTTTTATTTAAAAAGAGTAGCGCATTGACATTCACTCCGTCAAGGATGCAGTTTTAGCCCACCTGCGCTCAAAAGTGTTTAATCCCGTTAGCCGCGTTAGCTCGTCACGGCGCGCATCTGGAGGCATGTCCACGTCAGGCAGGTTGCCGCGCATTCGACGGAAAAAGACGGATTTACCCTGACAAGCGCGGACTCGGGCGAATGACAGGATTTGCCAAAGATCAACGTAATCTCGTAAATGTCACAAACGCAAACACGTCTGGCAAGGGGGGGGGAGCTTCCCGCCACACAAGATTTTGACTTTTTGTAAATCGACTGTATCCGAGCATAATGTGAGGGATAAATGCCCCAAAAGAATGCAAAGAACAAGACGACTTTAGCTAGCATCGTCGCGTTAAAGCCCTGTCTGTAGTTTGCTTGTTAGATTTTTTCATTTTCTTGTTAATTTGAGATTTTACACATTCTTCCAGATTATTTTTTTTAATTTATTTAAATTTGAACTTCGGTTTGTTGCTGAATCAGTTTGTTTGTAATGTCATGATTTTTAGTAGGTTAGCAGTTATCAGTTTTTTAGTTGGATCTTTAGCTCATTTGTGTCAGTTTGAGCTTTAGTTTGGAATTGTGGTAAGCTTTGATCTTTCAACTATGAGTTATTTGGTTTACTAGCCTATTTGCATTGTTCAATATGCTATGAGTTTATCTTTTATTAGTTTCTTACATTGTTCTCTGATGCTATTAGTCTGCAGATTTGTTGTCATTTCTTCACCTGTATAAATGGTTGTGGCCCAAAGTCTCTTCATTCTAAATGCAATGTTTTATTGACAAAGAGATGCTGTCATTCAAAATCTGTGTTAATTTGGTTTTGTGGTCGTTTGCATGTTGCATCGACCTGGGAGATGTTTTGAATATTTTAACTAAACAAGGTCACCAAGTTGGGAGACGTGTTTGGCCTTGTCAGATGTTTGAGGTGTTTAGAGTGGCATTCCAGTGATGAAAGATTGCCTCTCCGTCGGCCACACGCCCAAGAAACAGATGAAAATACGTCCCCCTCACGTCTTTCCCACTTGTGATTCCTGCGCTCACCTTTTACCCGACCGCAGGACGTCAGGAGGCGGCCATTCATCACGGAGAACACTTATCGCAGTGCTCGTAAATCTACCGGTCGCGCAGGAGGGGGAGGGACGTATGCTTTTTGGGAAACATTTCCCAAATTACCAACATGAGATTTCGTTGCTACATGTGCTGGAGCCCCTCCAAAAAGGCAGCAGCACCATCAATTACAGTTGAGACTTTTCCCAGCAAGCATGTCCATGACATGACGCACAAACCCCAAACAAAGAAACTACACTGTGAAACACACAGGTAGTGAGACATTTTGGTTTAAAACTGCCATGTTTCAGGATATCCGGCACGTATTCAGCTCTGCTACATATCTATTTTAATTTGTCATTTACTGAGTAACACATATCTGGCTGTACCAGCGCTAGCTCACAGCTGTTAGCGCACTCCCCTTCCACCCGCTGTCCACTCTTATTAGCATCACTCAGTTGGAGGAGCCAACGGTGGGGTGGTCCACGGGCAACAGCTGGGGTGTTCATGTGAAAGCACCAAAAGTACCGTCTCAACCTCCCTAAAGCCAGAATCTCAAGGGAAAAAAAAATCATCCAATAGCAATATAGTCAATAAGGAAAGATTCCAAAGCGTTGACGTAAAAGAAATATTCGCCAATTTGATGAAACCACATCAATTAAAGGTCCACTGTCATGAAATACATGATTTTTTGTATGTTATTAATGAAAAAAAAAACAGCAGCCGGTATAGACCCATCCGTTTTTTTCACACCACAAAACATGATTTTGACGTATATGGCTTTTTGTAGCTCCCGCCATGAAAATCCTCTCGAGGGATTTGTTTTCAAGAATAAGCAGGTAGTGATGTACAGGGCAGTAGCGGTTTCGTCTGTTTCTACTAGTTTTATCTGCTGGAAGGTAGCTCGTTGTTCCTTCGTGTTAGCCAAAAGTCTGGCTCGTTGTATTGCTGGATATTGTTCAAACACTCGGGAGGATGGATTCGCTCTCCATACTTTTCCAAAAGACCCGTTTCGTCGTCAAAAATGGATTGCACGGGTGCAAAGGCCGAGAGCTTTGTGGGTTCCAAATGACAGGGAGGTTTGTATACAGCTCCAAAAAAACAACAATAGTTGGGGGGGCGTAATCCATAAATCAGGGGTGCTAAATGTGCGCATCAGACGGCTGCCGTGCAGCAGCCGCTGAAGCCTCCGCAGGCCTTGTGGATTGCCACCGGCCTTGTCGACAAGGGCGAGCCAGCCTTGTGGATCGGCGCTGGCCTTGTCAGCACAGCTTCGGCTGGGGTGGCTCATCTCCGCCGCGGAGGTGGACCGGATGGGGAGGCGGTTTGGCCGCAGCATCTTCGTCGCTCGCATGCGGCATTATTTTTACCACTGCTGTGCGGAGGTGGATCGGCCGTGATCCGCATATCATCTAAATATGGCTCGAAACGAAAGGGTAGTATTGCCCCGGTCACTTCACTCGGTTGTGAGATCTTCTCTTCTTCGAAAAAAAGGGGCTTGTTTGTCTCCCATAGTAGGTGGCACAGCGTGTTTTCAATGGAAAATGTCCCAGTGCAACGTCACGGACAGAAGATGCAGCCAATATGGCGACCACTTGGATGTCGAAAGAGACTTCCGCAACTTTGCACATGGATGATGCGCTCCCCGCTAATATTTATTTTTTCATATAGACAATGAATGAATGAAAGAATAATGTTATATGTGTTTTTCATTACAATATCTATATTAGAATGTTTACAGGGATAACACTTGACCTTTAAGTTATGGTATTATTACTCGAATATTGATCAATATGAATACCACTGACTATCGATCCAATACAAGTATGCTAAAATAACTTAGTATATATGTACTGAGAAAACCACAGCAAAAGTACCCACCTCTTTGGACTGTATAGACCAGGGGTGTCAAACTCATTTTTCTCGTGGGCCACATTGTGGTTCCGTTTTCCCTCAGAGTGCCAATATGACTATGAAACAATACAAATATTTAATTATCTCATCGTATTTGCATCATCAATTTATGATCTACTTTTAGAATCAGAAATCAAGGGTAATGTGTTTTCGACTATTTATGTTTGGTAAGACAACAATGCCTGTAATAGCTCAACTTTATCATTTATGATGCATGAAAATTGTACACATTTTTACACGAACAATTGAAATTGACACTCTAGATTTGGCTTTACGGGCCACATAAAATCACGTGGCGGACCAGATATGGCCCCCGAGCCTTGACTTTGACACTTGTGATGTAGACTGTGCGTATTGATCTGATACAAATTCAGTAATTAAACAATTTTTCCCCTCAGTTTTTTTATGGAATCATAAAATGAAACTAAATTATGGATTTCACTGCACTGGTTTCAACTGATATTGATAACAGTGCTGGTATCAATCTGATACCAGATAATCTACTCAACATAACTAAACCTGTCCAAAGCCTCAATTACAAAGAAAGAACCTGCAGGGCAGAAACCAAAATATTACCCTCATCACACTGGTATCGACTGACATCGATATCGATACTGGTATCAATCTGATACTAGGCATGTATTGTACATCACTCAATTTCTCACAAAAAAAAACATTGATGAAAAAAAATAACTAAACTTTCCTTATGTATTAATTGAAACCCCACGAAAGAAACTAAAGTACTGTGCCCATCACAGTGGCATGATTTGGTATCTAATACAGTAATGCAAACAAACAATATCAACTTTTTTTTTGGGACTCTACAGCATGAAAGTATCAATTTTATCACATTGGTATCAATCGGTAGCAATACCAGTGCGAGTATCAATTGACTTCAAATCCGATGCTAGGATTCACCCGATATCAACCTCCATATAGAAAACAACAAAAACTGCCTAAAGGTGTGGCTTGAGAAATAAGTAAATATTTTTAATAATACCGCATAACATTATGATATCCATTGATAGCAATATTTGATCAATCAGCCCACCATCAGTGCTTAAAAGCCCGCACAACAGCGTCTCAAGACATTTATTTAGCCACTAAACAACTGTGTAACGACTGTGCGACTGTAAAGCCGCCTGTTTGTTTCCAATTTCACGGCTCAAAATGGTGTTGTGCATCAATAACTCACTTTCATCTTTTTCATTTCTTTCCTTCTGTGTGATTCTTTTCAACTGCGGGCTTTATCCGCCGCGCCTTCTGTTCCATTGTGGCGGCGCCAGTGTCATCATCAGAGCCTGAGTAAAAGGGTTCAGTACGGAGCATAAAAGAAGGGAGGCGTACCCGCCTGACATTAATGACGCGTCTCACTTTTTTAATTCAATAAAAACATCATCATAAGCTACGCAATATAGGAGACGTGCAAATTGTTTCACAATTTTAAATATTTCTTAGTGTGTTGATAGCCCACGCAAGGGCTGGCTCACAGTGATACCAAATTTAAAATTATCATTTTAAGTTAAACAAATGTAATACTATATACTATACTGGACGTCCATTTCCTCAGAAACTTTACGCCAACGTCTTGTCATTTGACTACTGTAATTCCTGGCCGACAGAGCGCACCTGGTTATAAGCCTCACCAGTATATTTGAAAAGGAAATACCATTTGGTACATACATACGCCGCAGCCGTGTAAACGCCGCAAGTGCCCACATTGAAACGCGAGATATTTACAAAGAAAGACGGTACACAGAGAGCTTAACGCTACTGCCACCGCGCTAACGCTAACGCCGAGCTAACAGGGCCAGTTAAAAAAAAACAACAAAAAAAAAAACATACCAGTAAAAATCACTGAGACACGCAGTAACACGGTAGCGCAGCGCCAACAGGGCCGGACCGGTAAAAGTCACTTCCTCGGCACATATATTCCACATTTTCCACTCGAGTGCCGCCTGGCAGCTGTTAGAAAGAATGCACAAATGAGCCGCATCACCACATAAACCACAGGGTTGTAAGCGTGTGAAAAAAGCCGCGGCTTATAGGCCGGAAATTACAGTACTTTTTTTTCCCCCCATCTGACCGGAGTGAGTAAAAATGTGGCTAATGCTACTGAGTACAGAGGAGTGGAAAAGACATCCAGGAGTAGTGGTACTAAAAACTAAAAAACACCCAAGTTCATTTTAGATCTGCAGTGCAGGAGCCATCCATCCATTTTCTTAGCCGCTTATCCTCACAAGGGTCGCAGGAGTGCTGGAGCCTATCCCAGCTGTCAACGGGCAGGAAGCAGGGTACACCCTGAACTGGTTGTCAGCCAATCGCAGAGCACATCGAAACGAACAGCCGCACCATCAATCACACCTCGGGGCAATTTTGAGTGTTCCAATTAATCTTGAATGTTTTGGGAATGTGGGAAGAAACCGGAGTGCCCGGAAGAAACCCACGCAGGCACGGGGAGAACATGCAAACTCCACACAGGCGGGGCCGGGATCAAACACGAGTCCTCAGAACTGTGAGGCCAACGCTTTCCAGCTGATCCACCATGCCGGTTAATTGGTTGAGAACACAGATGGAAATTGTGCAGTCTACTAGATATTAGTTATTGTGGTAAAACAACAATACAAATATACAGTATGATCGCAGCTTATTAGAGACCATCAAATCTTGCTCCAGAAAATATATATGCATATATTTAATAAAAATATCACTGTCTTGCTGCCTCGTTGTCATAATTCCGTTCAACAACAGCTCCCTCGTGGCAGGATTGGAGATAAAAACGTTTCCCTCCAGAAGATGATGGGACGCAGACTGGTGACGGTGAAATGCAATGCAAAAGGTGGCTAAAAATAAAAATAGCCGCATACATTCAGGTGATCAAAGCCGGGGAGAGGCGGCAGAGGACAGGCATATGAAACCGCTTGATGATGATGATGCGACGACGAGACGGGGGGGACAGCCATCAAGGAGGACAAACAATAGGAGGGAGAACAATGACACAAATCACCGCAGATCTTGTTCAATAGCTCTGCAAAGGAAGGAAAATTGTAAAAGGACGAAGATGGATTTTCAAGCGGTGGCACGGTGAGGGACTGATTAGAGCTAGATTAGATATGGCGCAGCTGGAAAGCATTGGCCTCACAGTCCTGAGGACCGGGCTTCGGATCCTGGCCCCGCCTGAGTGGAGTTTGCATGTTCTCTCCGTGCCTGCGTGGGTTTTCTCCGGGCACTCTGGTTTCCTCCCACATCCCCAAAACATGCATGCTAGGTTAATTGAAGACTCTAAATCGCGCATAGGTGAGAATGTGAGCGCATGTAGCTGTTTGTATATGTGTGGCCTACAATTGGCAGCCAACCAGTTCAGAGTGTACCTCACCCCCTGCCTGAAGACAGCTGGCATAGGTTCCAAGACTCCCAAGACATCTCTGAGGATAAGCGGCTCACAAAATGGATGGATGAAATTTTAAAGAGGTGCTATAACACTGGGAAGGGTCACCCATTGACAAAGATCTTGGCAAGTATCTGAACTAGAGCAGACCAGAAGTTGACCACAATCCAATTACCGAAAACTCCACTCAGAAAAATTAGGCACACACAAAAAATAGATTAGTTGAAAAATGTCATGGACACAGCCTGTTAACCATGAATAAAATACAGATACAGTGTTGCCTTCAGATGAGTTACTTCCCTGACCACACTCGTAACTAAAAATGTATCAAATCATCTATCCTCATTGATATTAGTGGAAATGCCAATAATCTGTTCTCGCTTCCCCACCCCTACAAACAAAACAAAAAAATGGTTGGAAGATATTTGTAATAAGAAAAACAGCACACTAAAGTATTGTACTTCATAAAAAAAAAAACTAATAGCATAATTCAATAAATAGTAAATGAGCTATTTTTCTCTCATAATTGCATGTTTTAATTTATGCTATGGCCCCTTTTAATGTGTGCGTTGCGTGACAGTATCATAAAGACATTGAGATGCTCATAACTAACTGCAGAAATATAAGTTGTTCTTGCTGTGGGTTTTTGTCGTATGCTGGCTACATGTTTTGCTAGTTTGTGTTCAAATATCTGTCCTTAAAAAGGTTACAACAAAGCCAAATCGATGACAGTAGATATTTTTTTACTCCCAAGTCAAAGGAAAAAACTCGGCCGTTTAAATGTTTGGATTTTTCCCACTGGTTAAGTGGAAAATAGGCACTTTTCGAGGAAATAAAATGTTGATTTTCTCAAAATGTGTTTGTAATCACAATCCTTTAAAAAAAATAATGTGTTCAACAATTTAACACCATAAAATGAGCTCTCAAACGGCATGTAGGTTGAAGAGTAACGTTGCGTCCCCTCCATCTTTTGTCATGTTGAGTTGGATAGTTCAGCAAAGACCTCAGCGGAACATTTGCATCTCGGAAATGCACATTTCGTGTCAAAGGTTTCAAACAAGTCGTTACACCTCAATTATAGGGAATGAAATCTACTCCAAATAGTGAAATGTGCCAGTTATTGAACCACCACCAAAAAAAAAATTTGCATGCCACAAGGTGGTACCAAACCACTACTTTTGTGTAAATTAAACACTCAGCTCACTACAACATCGTTCTTTGACACCAAGATAGCATAAAGCACTGTTTGTTTGTCTGTTTTTTACTAAACGAAGATCCTCCATTGACTCCTCCGTAATTTCGTACCATCAAGTGAAATAAGTGTATTTGAAATAAAGTGTATTCAAACTGGGATTTGCAGTAAACATTTTGGCCAACCACAAGCTTTTAAGTCTTCGGTACGCTCACATTTGTTGTCCTTCTGAGGTCATGGAAATGTCATCAGTTTTCAAAACCGCGAGCAGTACTCTGCTAAAGTTATTAATATTAGACAAAATGGGTACCTTAGTTTGCCTTTGCTTAATCCCGCTTTCGTCGATATTCCTCGTTATACTTCTCTCGTCATTGCAACCATTGTCTTGTCATTGGCATAGGTCTGAAAAGCAAGTGAAAAACGCATTATTATTATTATTTTTTTTTTTTTTTCAAATACGATCTGAAAAGCTCCGGAGATAAATTAGTTTCCACCTGTCACCGTGGAGCTACACTTCCGGTTGGTTTAAAAAAAAAAATATATATATATATATATCATCTCAAAGGAAGGTGTGAATTTTTGTTTTGTATTTATTTATTTTGTATTTATTATTTATATAAAATAATTCCCTGTCCGTTTTGATTTTACGACACGGACAGCAAATGATTGTTTGGTCAGTTCAACACATTTTTTCACATCGTCCAAAATGGTCGCTCTGATTTATCCTTTTGTGTGGAAGCACTGCCCCCAAGGGGCGAAAACAAGCATGACTTTGGTGCACGCAGCGTGGGGTCGATTCAGGCTTTAGTGATGGTGTTCATTTGTCCCCTGCGACTGCACTTGTGCGACCTTTGTGTGGAGAAATAGCTCAGAAAATGGATGGATGACAAAAACTGGCAGACAACACACAAACGCTCCAATGCGTGACGTCATTTGTGCTTTATTGACAAAATCAAGTCATTCTACAGTTGATTGCAAGAGCAGTGTTGATCTTCTGCAGTGCAAAAAAAAAAGTATCTGCCCATCTGTTCAACTAAAGTGTCTTTATATTTTCAACAATATAGAGAAAGAGAAAAAGGCCATGAAAGGGTGATTTTTCGAGAAAGTAATTGTGTGGCAACAAGGCAACGAAAAGGGTGTTGTAGTAGCCACAATCAACATGGCCAACAATAGCATGAAATCAAACAAACATTGTCATGAGTAAAAAAAAAAAAAAAAGTGGATTAGATGCTTTTTGTTGGACAATAAAATTAATTACCCCCCAAAAAAGAAAAGATTAGTGAAGGCAACGATTCGTATTTCGCATGCGTACCTAGTAGGCGGCCATCACAGGAAAACATATTTGTAAAAATGATACACAACATAATCTCATAATGAAGAAGAGGAACCCATTGATTTCACAAATATTATATACCTTACCTCTTTTTTTTGCATTTTATTTAAGTAATAGTATCAAGTTTGTTTGTTTCATTTGTATTTAGTTTTTTTTATTTACATTGATATTTGTGGTATTTATATTTCTATGTGTGCTTTAAAAGAAAATGAAAAGCATTATTATATTTTTTAACATCAACGTAGAAAATTGTGAAAGCACTAATTGCATAATCTTGTACTTAGTTTGATTTTTTTTTAATTTAAATTTGCATATTAGTGGCAGAAGTTTGTCCAAAGGGAGTCTCTGTTCGAATTTTGCTGCAAATTTACATATGGGCGCATTCTGTGTTGCCGAAAAAAATAGATTATATTTAGTGAACGCCAGTGATCGACAGCGACTTCACCGAAGTCATAAAACAAAGAGGCGGCCAACCAGGAGTCCTGCACGGCAGCATCTGGCCAGTAGGGGGCGGGAGGGAGGGTGCAGAACCGTGGGGGGGGGGGGGGATGCCTGTGTGAAAGTAAAACTCGTTTCATTTGTTGGAATGTTAAAACTCCCACGGAACAAATCCAAACTACAAGGGGATGAGGTGGAGACCAGGAGAACTTAGATAAACATCATTGTAAAAATTGAAATGCCAAAAAAAGGAAAGGTGCAAGAAATATATTTCAAATTAAAAGTTACTATACAGGGAAAGAGTGGGGACAAACACGGCAACCCAACAACGGCGCACGGCCCGTGAGTTCCGAGCGCGACGGCTCAGAAGATGTAGTCGCGCGTCATCTTCAGGGACGGCATGGCCTCGTTGACGTTCTGGTCCAGCCGGTGGTACTCGACCGTGTTGCGGGAGCACAGGCTATCTTTCCAGCGGCGGCTCTGAACCAACAGTAAGATCTGACGGGAGGCACAGAAATACCACCACAATTGATACCATGACCTGATACAATAAACAATTTACAATCCGATTACAACGTGAATGGCAACAATTTCCTCTAATTTTGATGCGATTTGGTGCAATTGACTTCCAGTTACAATGTGGCAATAGAATTCGTCCAGAAAACGATTGAACACGATAGATTGATTCCAAAACAAAGTACATTCCAAAGAGATTCAACACGATTCATGGCTGTTACAATGGGATTAGATGGGATTCCCTCCAATTATAATGAGATATGAATCTCTACAATTATGACGGGTTTTGATACAATTCACTCCAATCTCAGTGTGATTTAATACAATCCCTTCCTATGACAATGTGATACGATTCATTTAATTATGAAGTGACTCCAATGAGGTCCCCTGAATTCTGACATGGTATGGTCCAATTCACTCCAATTACGATGTGCTATGATTCATTCCAGTTACAATATTACCCAAACAAATCCAATTATAAAGTAAGAATGTGATTCACAGCAATAACAATGTGATTTGACATGATTCACTGTAATTATAATACTTCAATTACGAATTGACTCAATGCGCTCCAATCAACTATCGTTGGGAAATAATTTCATATGGCTGAACTCCAATTGAAATTTGATTTGACTCGATTTGATTCAGTTACGATGAGGCTTGATATAATTAACTCCTATTTCAATATGATTTGATACCAATCCCTCAACAACGTGTTTTGATACATTTGCCTCTAATTATGATGCGATTTGGTGCAATTGAGTTCCAGTTACAATGTGGCAATAGAATTCATTCAGATAACGATTGAATGTAATAGAGTGATTCCAAAACAAAGTACATTCCAAAGAGATTCAACACGATTCTTGGCTATTACAATGAGATTTGATGGGATTCCCTCCAATGATAATGAGATATGAATCTCTACAATTATGCCGGGTTTTGATACAATTCACTCCAATCTCAGTGAGATTCAATACAATCCCTTCCTATGACAATGTGGTATGATTCATTTAATTATGAAGTGACTCTATTGAGGTCCCCTGAATTCTGACATGGTATGATCCGATTCACTCCAATTATGATGTGATACGATTCATTCCAGTTACAATTTTATCCAAACAAATCCAATTATAATGTAAAAATGTGATTCACAGCAATAACAATGTCATTTGATATGATTCACTGTAATTACAATACTTCAATTACGAATTGACTCAATACGCTCCAATCAAAAATCATTGGGAAATAATTTCATATGGCTGAACTCCAGTTGAAATTTGATTCGACTCAATTTGATTCGGTTACGATGAGGCTTGATATAATTAACTCCTATTTCAATATGATTTGATACAAATCCCTCAACAACGTTTTTGATACATTTCACTCCATTTACAACGTGATTGAATACAATGGACTAAAATTACAATGCGATTCAATTAAGATGCAATCCGATTCATTCTAATATTGATTTGACACAAACGTGCTAAATGAGAGAAGAAGATGGCACTGACCTTCCTCTTGTTGTGGTAAGTGATGTAGATGATGGCCACCAGGAAAGCCAGGATTACCAGGTGGAAGAAGAAGTGCGAGTCCTCGTCCTCCGTGTTGTAGGCACCAGGTAGTTTGTAGCTGACGTCTTCCTTGACGTCAGGCGTCTCCAGTCGGATCTCCCTCTGGTCCGGGTCCTTGCCGTCATCCTCGTTGGCCTCCAAGGGATACAAGCCGTCACCGTAGGCCCCCTGGTCATCGTCCCCATCGTAGTCGTCGTCGTCGTCTTCAGACTCCACGTGAGCCGTCTCGTCTTTGCCGGCGGGCTGAAGCAGGTCTGACTCCAACTCCTGCAGGGTGGTCGCGGTCTGCGCCTCGGAGGTTTTAGCATCAAAGGCGGTGGTCTCCTCTGCACCGGGTTTGGTGGGCTCAGGGATTTTGGAATCAGTGGTGGTTTCTGGAGGTTTAGGAGTGCTGGGTGACGACATAACCACCGGAAGCGTGGGACCTTTAGTCTCATTGTGCGTTTGCTTGGGGACGTTTTCCGAGGAATCGATGACCACCAAAGATTTGTCGCTGTTGTCCTTAGGCACGGGTTGACTCAAATTCGTCTGATTGACTTTGGGGGTAAGGGCTTGGACAGGTTTGGTCTGCTGAGCGTCAGAGTGGACAAGCGCCGTGTCAGAAGTAGCGTTGTGGGGCGACTGCAAGGCTTCGTCTTGCGTCGTCAAATCTTTTGTGTCCGTCCCAGCGGGACTTTTGGAAATGGTGATCGGGGGAGGTTTCGCTGGCAAGTCTAAACTCGCGTTCTTGGTAGGTGCATCTATGAGGAGAAAGATGAAATATGACTCAAACATTCACGTTAGGGCCACCTGCACATCAATTAAGGTGACTAAATTGAAAAATATGCCAATCATTTACTGTCGGTGACTCCTGCGGTCCATCGACGGATGTACGACAAAGATTCTTATTGGGGAACGTTTTGAGGCTCCCCATATACTGCATTATATTTGATTGAACAACAAACAAAATAGAATAGCATTGGATATAATGGACTGTGTATATATATATATATATATATATATATATATATATAACTATAGTAAGTTTCTTTCAGCTTGTCCCGTTAGGGGTCGCCACAGCGTGTCATCTCAGACGAAACGTTCATATTTGTTTGGCGCAGTTTTTACGCCGGATGCCCTTCCTGGTGGCACGATGGCGCAGCTGGAAAGCATTGGCCTCACAGTTCTGAGGTTCCCGGGTTTAATCCTGGACCCGCCTGTGTGGAGTTTGCATGTTCTCCCCGTGCCTGCGTGGGTTTCCTCCGGGCTCTCCAGTTTCCCTACCACATCCCAAAAACATGCAACATTAATGGGACACTCTAGATGTGATTGTTGGTGCAGCTGTTTGTCTCGATGTGCCCTGCGATTGCCTGGCAACCGGTTTCAGGGTGTACCCCGCCTCCTGCCCGTTGACAGCTGGGATAGGCTCCGGCGCTCGCCGCGACCCTTGTGAGGGTAAGCGGCTAAGAAAATGGATGGATGGAAGAGCAAGTGATACGACATTTGCAATGTTGCAATGCTGTTGTTTTTTTATACTTCTTGATCCACCAAAAGCCAAGACTCCATGAATACAGGCAATTTATGTTCAGTGGAAACGTAATCTTAAAAATGGGATGTAATTCTAAAATTAATTTTACTTATTTTGTTACGTCCGACACGGCACACAGTCTGGGTAGTGGCATGTATTCGTCATCTACCAGTACCACAAACCTCCATTCATACACTCTGTGACTGCCACACACTTTTTTGTTTTGGGCTTTTTAATGAATATCAGCCCATGTAGAGGCGTCACCCAGGAGGAAACCTTCGCCGGGATTTGAGGCAAAAAGGATCCATTCATACACATAGCATAAACAGTCAGTGAACAGGAGGGCTTTGTGGCATGATGGAATCTCATGACTACATGCATTGAAAGGCTAAACCTTCCCGCACACTGTAATGATATACTATTTAGTAATAGGGTTATAGCAGAAGTCCATTTTTTCTCTTAATGTTACAATCAGCAGCTTTTCAAATCTTAGCCGTTAGCCTAATTAAAATAACTAGGGATGGGAAAGTAACAATACCAGGTACTGGACCAATCAGAATCACCCTTACTGGCTAATTATGTGACAACACACAAGGAATTTGTCTGTGTTAGTTGGACCCACTCCAATACGACATACATGTTGAGTATGAAAAAAAGCAGACGACTCAGTCTTATTTCAAGGTTTTAGGTACACGTGAAAGCTGTAGATTACCAGACACTGATAATTAAATTTAAAAAAAATAAATAAATCTGACAACTCTTCCTCGACAGCAGTTTGCACTACACTACCCTCACCTATAGGCACGAGCTGTGGGTCATGACCGAAAGAACAAGATCCCGCATACAAGCAGCTGAAATGAGAGTCCTCCGCAGAATGTCCAGATTCAACCTTAGAGATAGGGTGAGAAGCTCCTCGGTACTTCCGGGAGGGGCTCGGTGTCGAGCCGCTACTCCTCCGCATTGAGAGGGGCCAGATGAGGTGGCTGGGACCTCTGATTCAAATGCCTACCGGACGCCTCCCTGATGCCAAACCCCCGGGAATGACCCAAGACACGCTTGACCTGTGAACGCCTCGGGATCCCCCCCAGAAGAGCTGGAGGAAGTAGCTGGTGAGAAGGAAGTCTGGCCATCCCTGTTAAACCTATTGCCCAAGCGACCCAACCTCAGATAATCAATAGAAAATAGATGGATGGACATTTGACAATATAACTTCCAATAAACTGCCTCTGGTCAACTAATGCACTCCAAGTTACCCCAAAGAAACCAGTTTAGTTAACTTTTAATGTTCTGCTACTGGTCTATAAATCACTAAACGATTTAGGTCCTGAATACATGAAAGAAATGCTTACGGAATACAAACCCAGTAGAGCTCTGAGATCAAGTGACTCAGGTCAAATAGTGGAGCGCAAAGTCTTAAGCAAACACGGCGAAGCAGCATTTAGCTATTACGCTGCACAAAAATGGAAGAAGTTGCCAACAGAGGTGACGTCAGCCCCAAGTGTGAATGTTTTTAAATCAAAGTTGAAAATGCTCCTTTTTTCTCACGCTTTTTAGAATATATCCACTTTTTGATCATATTACGTGCACTCTATGTGGTTTTAATTGTCTTTTTTTAATATTTGTTTGTCATTTTTATGCCATTTTAAATGTTTTATCTCTTGGTTTTTCAAATGCCTTTGATCATGTAAAGCACATTGAGTTACCTTGTGTATTAAATGCGCTATACAAATAAATTTGCTTCGCTTTGCGAATATCCCAAATGCCCATGCTTGGTGTATCACATTATTTTATTAGTAAGCTTGTTGTGTCAGTTTGGCTCTCAGACAAACACGAAATTGGGGAACGAGAATTAGAAATAACAATTAAAAAAATTACATCATGTTTTCTTCTGAGCGACGTTTAAAGTCCACTCCTGCGACTGATATTTTATAGCTTTTGCCCAACTTCAGAGACTCTTTTTTTTCAAACCAAGGGTTTAATTTGTGACACGTTATGAGGACATCCGAAGTGAGTCCATCCAGATGAAGACAACAAATCATTTTAGCTACCCATTGAGGGACACTTCCCTCGGGGCAGAAAAAAAAACATTTATTACTATGGAATGCACGGCTTAGTAGACACATTTAACTTCATCTTCTTAAATGTGACATGATCCCGCACTTTGCATATTCTGTCTTTTATTTATTCTTCCAGACATTTTGCTTCAAGTTTTATTTGTAATTGAATTGTTCAAGTTATTAAATTGATTCAGTCCTACGGCTGCAGTTAAAATGATAAATAAACTCTGGACATTAGATGAGTAAATAACATGGAAGAATAGGTTTGCTGCTTAACACAAAGTTGGTAAGTGTTAATAAATGTCCCCGCTAGTCTCTGCAGTTGGGTAAATGAAAGGTCTGTATTCTACATAAGTATAATGGGTACTGGAGAATAATTACCACAAAGTTGGACACAATAAAGTAGCTAATACTGTCTCATCTATGCTGTTGAATAGATTAAAACTACATATACAGTAGAATAGCTATATTGCGTTCAAGAACATTTAAAAAAAAAAACATGAAATAATAAAAGTGTCTCATTTGCCGGAATTTGTTTTGTTCATTGGTTGGGGTTTGACCAAAATTCTGGGATTTAAACGTGCATTTGACCATAGGTAAGCAAAAATATTGACGCTGATTAGCTCAAGCCAACTGTTTACCTGAAGTGTAATAGGGGTGTAATAGACTCAAAGAGTGGCACTATCTGGCGACGGGTGACATGTCCAAACGCGCCATGGTGACGTTCTGTTTTGGGGCACGTAGCACTGCTACACAATTATAAGCAAAAAAATATATAATAACGGCAAAAATCATCCGATTGTCAGCTGTCAATCGCATCAGCTGACTCGATTGAAAAGCGGCGACAGGCTAGCGAAGTAGCATTATGGCAAATTCAAGAGTACTCCTTAAAAAAATGCCGTCGTGTGACAAGTATACGAGTTTACCTGTCGAGGTTAAGTTCGGGGGAGCTGACAAGACGCCGCCGAAAAGCATAAATTGGAGGGAGACGACAAATAGGCAGAGAGAGCCACTCTTCCTGATTCGTTCCATCGTCGCCATGTTGATTTGTGCTGAGGAAGGGGCGTGGCTTGGGCAGTGGCGTAAAAACTGGTGACGTAAAACGTCATGCGTCATACAGGTCGTCATCGAATTTTAAAAAGGGAAGGTATTATGACAAGATTTGTGTGTGATAAAGCTCTGGGCTATGTGATTAATCTTATTTTACTAAATGGTAAAATTTACTTCAAGTGAGAATCTCCAAATGCCTTCCAAATTTTCAAATATTAATTGCAAACGAATACTTTAAAATAATTCTTTTACCGGTATCTACTGATATATATTAGACCAGTATAATACCTTTTAATATTTTACAGTGCCTTATCATTAATAGGACATGAATGAAAAGTCTACTGTGCTTCATAAGCATCATCCTTTTTGTTTTGTTTATTGTTAGTATTGTTTTGTACTTTACTCACAAAACAATGTTATACTGACCAATTCCCTATGTATGACTCTATGTACGTTTTTATCTGAAAATTTCAATAAAGATTTTTTGGGGGGAAAAAGTGAGCTTTTACTCATAGAGACGTAATGTCTGGTCACTTGTAAAACATTTTGGTTGGTGCAATGTTATAAATACATGGACGTGACTCAAACACTAAATTTGATACAGGAGGATTGCTATTGCAATGACAAGTACTGTATCAACGTCATCGGCTACTTTATGCTAATCAATCCAAATATGAATATTAATACAAGTTTTTCCTCTTTATAACAGGAATGTGCAGTATAAGGGTTTTTTTTCCGATACCAGGATTATTGCACAATTATTACATAGTAATGTGATTGGTATCCCTGGATAAGTCAGTTTTGCCTCTGCTACATCGACATCATGATGTATCATATCATTTTCTTAAAGTATATGGATTATTGTACAGTTGCTGTCCTGTGATGCCTGGAGCTACACTGGATATATGACAAAACGATTCATTGTTCCAATGTATTATAAATGTTTTTTTTAATGATAGAAATTATCGCTCAAAATGCTTGAACACAAAACCGTGGATATTGTTGGATTTTTCTTTCATAGTTTGTTATTGCAACATGTTGGAACTGGTTTTCTTCAAACATACTAAAACCGTTATGATCCCATACATTTTGGAGGTGTTTGTAAAGAATTCTATGTTTTCGCAGTTAAATCAGTAATGTGATATATCATCCATCCATCTTCTTTGCCGCTTATCCACACGAGGGTCGCAGGGAGTGCTGGAGCCTATTCTGACCGTCAACTGGCAGGAGGCAGGGTACACCCTGAACTGTTCGCCAGTCAATCGCAGGGCACATGGAGACAGACAACAGCCGCACTCACAATCACACCTATGGGCAATTTAGAGCATCCAAATAATGTTGCATGTTTTTGGGATGTGGGAGCAAACCCACGTAGGCACGGGGAGAACATGCAAACTCCACACAGGCGGCTCCGGGATTGAACCCGGGACCTCAGAACTGAGAGGCCAACGCTTTACCAGCTGGGTCACTGTGCCGCCTCCATCCATTTTTAATATTTATCTTGTTAGGCTTGCGGTGCACTGGAGCCTATTTTAGCTGACTTCGGGTGAGAGGCAGATTACACCCTGAACTGGTCACCAGTCAGGTGTAGGGCACACAAACATATCATACGATAACTGAATCACAATATGATTGCAAAAATGAAGGTCTGGATCTCAGTTATGTAGACAGTAGGCCCATTTTTTTTTTTTTGTTTGAGATGTTCTTTATTCAGGAAATGACAATACCGTCAGGAACACGATAACACGATTAAGCCTGTGTGGAAGACCACCACTTCCTGTTTCGATCCAGTAACTCTCATCCATAAGTGTCCATTTTTGATCAAGCGGTTCTTAAGACTTCACAGGTGGATAACACTACACGGGGGTGGTCATAAAATAACATTTTCTTATCCTATATATATATATATATATATATATATATAAAACAAGACAAGACAAAGAATGTGCACATTGGGGTGTCGTGTTTATGGGTGTGCAGCCATCCAATCTTGTCCTCATCAGCAAGAAATGCTATTTGTGTCATAATGAGCTTTGTTCTTTTTGAACAGCTACACAATGGACACGCACACAACTGAAAATGATGTGCTCAAAAGCTACTTGTTCCCTTGAAAGCCACACACTTAAAATTTCCTGCTTTGTTCTCAGCCGTGTCCAAATATTAAACATTCCCTTAAAAGTGGTCCTTTAAAAGTGGGAGGCCTTCGCCACTCGCGGTGGGAGGGTGACTGGCTTGCCTCCAGATGTGGCACATCTCAAGGTATTGGGATGGGATGGGGGGAGTCGTGAGGGTTCAATTTTTTTAATTTAAATTGAGGATTAGTGGGAGTGGACTGGAGGGGGCGTCAGCGAGATGTGCGTGCACGCCTTATGCCTGGAACTCGAGTCCGAGGCCCAGCTTGTGGCCTCCGGCGTTGATGTTCTTGCCGTCGAGGAGGGCGGACAGCGTCAGCTTGATGCCTGAACCAGAACACGCAGATTCACAGTGAGTACAAATTCTGCACAAGGACTACGAGATTCAGACAGCATTTACGCATCCAAGCATGTGGCATTTAGGGGTCAACGTTTAAAAAAAAAAAAAAAAAAAAAAAAAGTTGTTCTCCATTTAGACACAATGTCCCGTCTTAGTTGAGTTTGGGTTACTCAGTACCTGCTCGTTTAGAGAGTATTATTTAGAAAAATAAACATTCTCACCTGGCTTGAGAGTCTGAGTGTATCCCAGACCAATGAGGCTGGAGTTGTTAACCTTGGCCTGTGAGAGAAGATGTGAATTAATCAAGTACGTCGAAAAAAGTATGTTGGGATGAGAAAAGGTGTAATTACAGCTTGATTATTTCTACCAGAAGGAATGTGACCTGACTTTTTCGTTTCCTGTTTTTGGGAACCATCAAATTCCCCAGTATGCTCCGTCAACAAGCAATGACAAAAATTTCCCGTCATTTCCGGCCTATAAGCCGCGACTTTTTTCACACACTTTCAACCCTGCGGTTTATGCGTTGATGCGGCTAATTTGTGATTTTTTTTTTTTTTTTCCTAAGGGCCGCAAGGCGGCACTCGAGCGGAAAAGGTAAGCGTGAGACCGGTGGAATATATGTGCCGAGGAAGTGACTTTTACCGGTCCAGCCCTGTTAAGCGCTGCGCTAGCGTATTACTGCCATGTCTCAGTGATTTTTACCAGCATGTTTTTTTTTTTAACCGGCACTGTTAGCTCGGCGTTAGCATTAGCGCAGGGTCGCTAGCGTTAAACTCTGTACCGCCTTTGTAAATATCTCGTGTTTCAATGTGGGAACTTGCGGCTTTTACACAGCTGCGGCGTATGTATGTACCAAATGGTATTTCTTTACAAATGTACTGGGTGAGGTTATAACCAGGTGCGTACTGCAGGCCGGGAATTACGGGAAATGTTTCACAATTTAATATTGTCTCTGTCTAGTAAACTTGTCTTAAATTTGGTTACAAACAACCAAATATCTGTAGTAGAAGTTTATATTTGAAGGGCCCATTGAAGAAGCTAAAAGTACTCTGAAATGGCAACTTGAAAGCAAAATGTCAGACTTCCTGTGTCATTTCTGGTCTGGCTTCTTGAGAGTTTTTGTGGGTCTACCCATGATAGACATTAAACTACCTTCAGGGGCTACATGGCCAAAGAAAGCGGGCGACCCCACTCACGGAGAAAGACGCGTCGGGATCAATCTGGTACTTGGCTGCGATGCCAAAGCGGGTGTTGCTGTTGCCAGCAGTCCAGGCCAGATTGACGGCCGTCTCCAGCTGCTCATTCACCTTCTGGTAGATGGAGCCACCAAACTCTGTGCCGTCATTTCTGCAATGAGTAATTGAGGCAGAATTTTAAGTAAAGATCTTAACAAGCAATACTATCTTTAAGTGACAGGTGGTTGTACAAACAGGATCCGCTCATGTGACCTTGTCAAGACACGGGGCTTAGCCGTGATCTCAGCACGGTCTTGGGCGATGGGGGGTAGGGGAGGCTGTTTGCCGACTTGGCCATTCACCCACGCACCCACTGAATGGCATTAAGTGTCCTGCTCTTACAGTCAAGGGACTTCTCTTTTTGATGGGGGAACTACCTCGGTTCCCCGACGCTGTGTTAAATCCCACCACCCATGTAAAAATAACTACAAGGCACCCAGCAAGCAGTATAACTCAATATGACTCCTCTGGTAGATATCACAATCACGTCAATACCAAATGCTAAAAACAGCCGCAATGTTGTCTGATTCACACATTAGTTCATTTATAAAAAAGTATCTTTGAACCTTACACGTTGGTATGCAGCTGGAACTCGTCCGTCTTGTACCCGACAGCAAAGTTGCTCTGGGTGATCCGGTTGCGGCCAGCCTCGAAGGTCACCTGATAGCCGGCCAGCCAGCCCTCGAAGCCCACCACGCCGGCACCGTGCACGGCCGTGCCGTTGATGTCGTAGTTGACGTCGCAGCCCAGGTTTATGTGGTCGCACTTGTAGGCTGTCTTGAGCTTGCCGCCCTTTTTGCTACAAGAAGTCTCAAGTTAAAACTGACCTTTCTGGGCAATTTAGAAAAACATAAAATGGAAAAATAATAGAATAATAAAAATAAGCCCTAAAAATATGTGCATTCAACATTTTAAAATAAATTATAAACTATTTAAAAATACACTAAAAATAAAACACAAATGAAAACAAAATCCAAACCAAAATTGAAATAAATGAAATGAATAAAAAGTATTATAAATACAAAATAAAACTATTTTAAAAAATAACAGCCAAATCATAACTATATAATACAGAACATATATTTATTTTGATTTTAAAAAAAAAAAACAATCAAGTGAAAACATTTTGAAAAATATATCAACCTACAGCGTTAATCTGAAACAATTAAAAATGAAGCAAAACGAAATTTAGAGGTAAAATATAATCAATATAAATAAAAATAATGTGCAAAAATTAAAACAAAATACAAATCATATATATGTAGATATCAGGAAATATCAAATAAATGCAAATAATATAAAATCTTAATGGCTTGTTAAAATAAGCTTACCCGGTGTTTGGTGAGAAGGAGGAGTCAAATGTCAACTTCAGACCCTTGGCCAACTGCAGAGAACGTCACAAAACCAAAGATAAGCTCACTTGGATACGACAACAATAATAAACTTAAGGTCAGTGTTCCACCTCTCCATCTATTCTGCACCCACCTGGTCCTCGATGGTGATTTCAGTGGCCAGCGTGTTGTCGGTGTTCCACTTCTCCGTGAAGGTCAGACCGTGCTCGGCCCACTTGTACTTGGTTTCCAGTGAGCCGGCCACCTTGCTGGTCTCGGTGTTGGCCGTGCCCGTGCTGGTGAACTCCTGCAAATTGGGGAAAAATCTTAGCGTGTGAAAGTCGCTACATTGATAACGTCTGTATAGGAATTAGCCAATCGGCATAAAATATTTAAGTCCGCTCAGTTTGTGGTGGCAGAGCAAGATAATCAAGGTGCCAAAGTTTTACCAGTCCATTCTCAGACTTTGTTTTTAAGTCCAGCTTGATTAGCCCAAAGCCTGTGGAGAAAAAAAACAATTAAGTGTCCCAGAGTGAAGCTAGAGACGTCATTTCGCACCAAAGCCTTGCTGCTCACCGTATCCCTTGGTGAAAACATCCCGGGCAGACTTTCCCAAGTCAGCATAGGTTGGAGGTACGGCCATGTTCTGCAATAACAGGATGAGGTGACGCGTTAGGGAGGCACACAATGAAGGAAAGAGTTTATTCAACAGCTTTTTTTATCAATCATTTCAATGAAGTCATGTTGTGTAGTCACCACAAGGGGTGCAATTCATTGAGGCCCAACCAGTACTGTCGAACTCAAAACATATCTCACTGTAAACTCTAACTGAATCTATCAAATACATTTTGAATTCTATGTTCTACCGATTATCCCAATGAATAATTGGGTAAAGACTTATTTTGCATTATCAAATAATTACATTTGCTTTTTCTCCACTCATTGTCCCCATCCTCACATTCAACGGTGCTCTCTTGGATTTGTGTGTTGATGGCTTTAAACGGCAGGTGGGCTCGTCTGGTGAGTGCCGTGGGTGTCAAATGATCGGGTGTGTCGACTAGACTGCCTGTTAACTGGCGTTGTTGAGTGATAGGGTCTGTGTTTTGGTCACCGACAGCCCGGGTGCGAGTGTATGTGCTATGTGTTCATTTCCTTTCCGTTTGTTTAATAAAGCAATTGAAAGCAGTCACCTGTATCTCTATGACCACTTGCGGAGGCATGACATTATCTTGTAACTATCAAAATTAAATTTATTCAATAGTGACGATTAGTTATTGTATATGCACTGCTACAGAACACTCGTATTGTCCTGATTAAGTGTGTAATCATCACAAATTACGGAACTATGTATTGATCACAAACCATATGTTCTTTGTCTTGCCGCCATCGCGGCGACTTCTACACAGCGTGGTGTATGCGACTGTAGTGACGTCAGGCTGAATGAAATTATCCCTGCCAAGTTTCGAGAGAGAGGGAGATTCTGCTTTTTTTGTAATTGAATTATTTGAGTTATCCGATTAATTATTGCAGGAACTACTGTGGGTAAAACTGTAACTGTATAAATTTGCAACAAACTGATGGAAAGAGAAGAAGTGGTGTTCCCAAGGTCGACAAAGTTTCCACATCAATAACTAACTTCAGCCCATTTTGTGACACAAACACATTTGAATGTTAATGGGTTTGGTTCTGAGCTTTAACTTTTCCGTTCCACATTTTAGTTGTTTGAATTTGATTTCCTTACATAATAACTTGCGTAAAAAGCTGACTCTCTATGCGCTGTGTAGAATCAATATAAATGTCACTTTTGAGCAAGCTCTTTCACAGTTCAACATGAAGAATGATGACAGCACCGCAGTTTTCGCACTTCAACAGTCACGCAAGGTACTTGATAACATTAACACATATTTTTGATAGCGGGTATGTGGACAATGTAGACCGCTTCTACGGTTGAACAGCAATCTGTTCTTCCACGATTATCAGCAGTGAATGAGGGAGGCCAAAGCGATGATACTGCACAGCCACCTTTTACCTGCCTGGGTTTAAACCTCTCCTTTAGCCAACAACTGCACCCTCTTCCTCCAGTTATTGCCTCACCATGGCCAAAATCCAACTCTTGACTTCGTTAAACAATGATTTAACTTGTGCCTCCATCTGCCTTGCCATGCTACACAGTGTGCCAAAAGGCCTTGAGGTGAAATAAGAAGCTTGTAAGATCCTTGACTGTCATAAAAGTCCCAAGGGCTTCTATGCCATGGAGACAGACAGACATGCTCAAGCCAATGACTCACCCACAGCATCCCAAAATGTGTTTTCTCTCTTTTACTCTACTCTAATAAAACGCTTATTTGGGTTTTTGTAGAATGAAGTATGGCATGCCAAATGACCCAAATAAAGCGGAGGTGATGTGACTCTTATGTGCATTAGCATTAGCTACTACCCTCCAAGGTGGACATCGGCCAAACGTCTCCTTATCGCTTAATTGTAGTAGTTACTAAATGCTTAGTGGTTAATAAGTCAAAATGTGCCATTCCCGGCAAACTAAGTTTTGTTGGTCCTATTTAGCGTGATACGTGTGGACTGAAAGTGACAAACGACCGCATCGTAAGTCATTAGCCGCCAAGCTAACTACGGGCCTCGCCTCGGAGCTTCATTCACCTCTAACGACTTCAAATGCTAAAGCTAAAAAGCTAACACGTATGACACACAACGGGCACGTAAAGGGCGACGCCGGCATTTTAGGGTATCGAATTCCGTACCTCAGTGTGCGGGTTTCCCGTCCGGAACGTGTGGACTGGCACGGCGAAAAGGGAGGAGGAAGGACGAAGAGAAGGAGGCGGCGGCTCCGCGGAGGGCACGTTACAAGTCACACAAACCCCAAGCAAAGATACTATCGGAGGGGGGCGGGGGGAGCCTCTATGGAGGTGCAAGATGGTTCCCCCCTCCGTCGTTGCACTTGTTTGGTGTCTCAGCTCGAGACGACGGGGAAATAATACAAACGCACATTAATAAGTATTTTAACAAAGCCAAGCAGCTCCTCCAACATCTTCCTGTATTTTTCAGGACTGTATTTCATCTTTTATACAGCGAATGATATTGGACTCCTTCTCAAATTCGTATAGTTTTGCGTAGTTTCCCCATTTTGATGTTTAAGATCATCAAACAAATGCAAGAATCAGACACTTATAACCCAAGTGTACTTGCTGTTAAATGGTGATTGTAGTTATTAAGGATAAAAACTATTCAGTTACTTTGTCCTGTGTGGAAAAAGTAATGGGCCCAACTTCAGCAGCAACAACTGAACTCAAGGATTTTCCATAACTACATCTCTGTAGAGATATTTTGGCCCATTCTTCCATTGAGAATTGTTTGAATTTAGCAAAAATGAAGGATTTTTGAGCATGAACAACCTTTTTAAGGTCATACCGCTGCATTTCAATCAGATTTAAGTCTGTCACTCCAAAACCTTCATTTTGTTTTTCGAAAGTCATTCAGAAGTTGAGTTTCTGGTGGGTTTTGAATGGTTATCCTGGTGCAGAGGCCAAGTGTGTGTCAGCTTGAGGGCACAAACCGATGGCTGCATATTCCCTTTCAGGATTTTCTCATCAAGCGCTAGGAAGAATCACCACTGGTCCATGTTTTTCTCCATGTGAGGATAATGGTTCTCCCTGTCGTTCACTAGAATTCTAAAGCTTTAGAAATGGCTTCTTGGAATCCTTTCCAGACTGATAGATGTCAATTACTTTATTTCTTGACTGTTCTGTAATTTGGAATATATCCATCCATTTTCTTTGCCGCTTATCCTCAGGAGGGTCGCGGGGAGAGCAATAGCCTATCCCAGCTATCAACGGGCAGGAGGCGGGGTACACTCTGAAGTGGTTGCCAGCCAATTGCAGGGCACATCGAGACAAACAGTTGCACTCACAATCACACCTTGGGGCAATTTAGAATGTCCAATTATTGTTGCATGTTTTTGGGATGCGGGGAGAAACCGGAGTGCTCGCAGAAACTCCACACAGGCGGGGCCAGGATCGAACCCGGGTCGTCAGAACTGTGAGACCAACACTTTACTAGCTGACCAACCGTGCCGCCCAATTTGGAATATCGTTTTTCACATATTACAGATATAATCATACTGGTCCATTTTAGAGGTATTCATTCAGCAATATGTGGTGATTCTGCAGCATTCCAAGAAGATGTTTTGAATTTTTTGTTGACCGATTTAGCTACATGCAAACACAACCCATTAAAAAAAAAAAGTTAAAATTATTTTTAACAGCATTTTTAGGAAGAACATTTGGAAATATATATATATATATATTTTTTTTTTTTTTTAATTGTGGGCGCTTTTTGTGAACTTTGGTGTTGTGGCCACCAGATGTCAGTCACAACATTGTCTTTGCTTTAATTCTATGCAACATTAAAACATGATATTTAAGCACAATGAAATATTTAGAAAACTATTTTAATGAGTTTTAGTGGCATCTACGTGGAAAAAAATATTATTCTAAATATAAATCTTTACATTTAGTAGTCAAAATATACTGTATGTCTTTAAAAATAAACACTAAACACTTAAACATCTGTTGAGCTAAAAAGAAACAATGCACATTTTTAAAACTATTATTATGTTTTATACTCAATAATTTTCAGAAAAGGAATATATTTTTTAGAATAATAGTACTTATACTAAAAAAAGCCTAGATAATTTCAACTTGTTGTAGCGCTTAATATTTTGTATGCAATTAAATAAAAAAATAATTATGTTAAATGTTTTATTTGATCTTTATCTTCTATTTTAGTGCATTTACCTGATCGATGCAAATTAAACAGTCTGCTCCAGTTTGTCGAGAGGATTTTATTCTTTCTGCAGGAGGATCAACAAGGCAAATATTCATAAGATTAAGAAGAAGTGTTGTATGTCGTGTTTTTATTTGAAGCATCCCACTTTTATACGCTTGAATATCAAATATTCTAACGGGAGGCAAAGGCAACATTTCTGTAAACTCGTGTGAGTTCAATGTACTGCTTTCCGCCCCCGACAAGCCCCAACTTTCATCAGCTTTTCATCCCAATTTTACTTTATTGATCCTTTTTTTTTTTTTTTTCCACATTTTGATGTAACATCCAATGTGTTGTCTATTTATTTCCAAGCTGCGCTCTCGTGTGTGATTTATTAGCGGCTTTCAGTTGCACGGCGGCCAACGGCGTGAGTCACAAAGCAGCCACGGCCTGATGGATTTGAAGAGATGCGTTTGTCTTTAGTCTTTGCCCAGAGTACACAGCTTGTCGTCGTTACATAAATGCGTGGAATAAATATGTCATTGATCCTCGATCCCTGCATCTGTATTTCATTGCCTCGTTTTGCTGGAAATGCTGTAGTCGACGCAACAGGAGAAGGAAAACTATTTTCCTATCAGAGGTTTGCTTGATACTATATACATATTGCATATATTGCAGCTTGTTCTGTTTTTCTCCCCTCTCAGCAATATAATTAATCAACATATATATATTACAGAGAGGGGATCAAAGCCTGTCAAAATAGGCTGCAATATATAAATTTTTTTAATACCCATAATTTTTGGTATATATTGTTTTCTCTTGGACTACATTTCTGTAAAAAACATGATCGAATAAAAAATATAAACATAATTTTTAAAACTCTGATACATTTTTTTTCATAAAAGTCTGTTCCTATTTCATATTTTATTTTGTATACTTTTGAAAACTCTTTAAATCCACTTTTTTATTTTTCAATATTTTACTCAGTGTTCAGAGGGCCATACTGGTTTTGAATGTGGTGCATTTTTTAGAATGAGTGTTTATTTATTTCTAGTATTTTTTTTTACACTTTATTTGATATTTGATATGCAAAAACATGATTGATGCAAAAAAAAAAAATACAGTCGTGGCTTTACTTACAAGTTTAATTCATTTGGTGACGTTGCTTGTGAGACTGCAAATCATCTTTCAACATTGAAATACGTAAATATAAATGTAATTAATCTATTCTAGACCCTCAATAAAACAGTAATAAATAATTTTGAAGTTTGCATTTTAATAATAAAAAATAACAATATACAGTATTGTACTTTAAAATTTTTAAATAGGATGCAAATAAATTGTTTGTGCAGTTATGCGGGTCCTTACAATGTGTGTGTCTTGCCTACCAAGGGTAACGTATACAAATGATAAACAAAATGATAAATGATAATCCGAACCCTACAGAAGAAGACAGTAACACCCACTCAGTAACCTGCAATAATATTACTCATTTTTTGCAGAGGTTAATGAATATATGCCTGCCATTGTTGTTATATTGTCTGTTTATATGTGTTGCGATACCTTTTTTTTGTTATTATGTTGTCGTTTGTCTTGTGTTATATTTGAAATGCACAATATTTCAACATGACTAGGAGTGGGGGGGAATTTAGGGTCTTTTTGGAACAGTTGTTGACCATCTGCCAAACGGCTACTTGTTGTGATGTCCGCTACCACAAAATACCTCTCGTATGTCAAATTGTTGCTTGTAAGCCGACGCAAAAAAATTGGTCCCCGAGTGCCGTTCTAAATTTATGGGGAAAAAAATGTCAGTTGAAAAAAATGTCAAATTATTATTGCACACTAGGAGCATAAGCAGGCTATCGATCATTTGAATTTTTGGGGTGACTTCTGATCTTTTATTTGCATTTAGAACGACACTAGCGTCTGGATAAGGGGCCTTACACGTCCCACTGGCCACATGTTGCACACCCCTGCATTTCAGTAACCCAGGGAAGCCACCCAAATGATACATTTTTAAAAATCAATTCATACAGCAGATGTGCACTGTAAATTTCAAGCCCGTAGAGATAAATGCGGCCATGCGTCACCCCCTCCATTTTCTTTTCCTCGTCACGCACACGGCGGTTCACGTTGAGGCCAAACTGCTTCCCAGCCTTCCCCGCCGTCATCCGGACTGGAAGTGTTTAAGCCAGAGTGTTGCAGAAAATGGCACCACTTCGACAGCAAAGATTTAAGGCTATACGAAGGAAAACATTCATCAGTGTTGCAGAAGTTGCTATGAAAACGCGAGACATCAGGAAAAGCAAAGGTAAAGGAATAAACTCGTCTGTAAAGTGTAATTAAGCCAAAAGCCTCACACAAGTTGTACACGCGTGTGTCGGTTTCCCTTTAAAGGGAGTGGCCTAGCCAATGGCAACATTTCATATTTATGAGTTTGATGGTTCGTCTCTCGGCGAGAAACCACTTTTCTTGTTTTTGCCGCTTGGGAATCTGAAGCTCGCTTGAAACGAGTTTCTTCGGCTCGCAACACAAAGCAAAAAATATTGGCGAAGCCACGAATCAAACCGTAAAATGTATAAATTGAGGCACTTGTGAGTTTCCAATTTTCCAATTTTTAAATACTGTATGTTGAGAAATTGCCCCCCCCCAAAAAAAAAAAATAAATGGCAATGAAAATTTTAAAGGGGAACTCATTTCTACAATCCCCTCTCTGTTCATGTTGTGACATAATTCCTCCGATGATGCATTTTGAAAAAAAAAGGCCTATATTTTCATATTTATTTTGTTTGCCCGAGTTCAATCAATCAAAAGAAAAACAACGTACGAGTTTTCATTGGACACTTTATGGTGACGATCCTTCTGGGCATGCTGTGACATTTTCCGCTAATTCCGCATTTCCCTTGGGGTTAAATAATTTCAGTACTCAATTTCATTCTTTGTCCAAGTTAAATTTGTCAAAAAATTAACAGAATTACTTCCAAAGGTGGCGGCACAGTGGCCCAGCTGCAAAGCGTTGGCCTCACAGTTCTGAGGACCCGGGTTCAATCCCAGCCCTCCCTGTGTGGAGTTTGCATGTTCTCCCCGTACCTGCGTGGGTTTTGTCCGGGCACTCCGGTTTCTTCTCACATCCCCAAAAACATACAACATTAATTGGACACTCTAAATTGCCCCAAGGTGAGATTGTGAGTGCGGCTGTTTGTCTCAATGTGCCCTGCGATTGGCTTGCGACAGCTCAGGGTGTACCCCGCCTCCTCCCCGTAGACAGCTGGGATAGGCTCCAGCACTCTCTGTGACCCTTGTGAGGATAAGCGGCTAAGATAATGGAGGGATGAACTTCCAAAGGTTTAAATGGATGTCTAGTTGGATGGATGGATGGAATACCTGCTATGCTTAGTTACACATAGTGGAAAATGTTAATTATTTTGGAATGGATTCAGTTCTTTACCAGAGTTCAATTCGACGGTGCCTGTAAAGTGCAATCACAAAAACAAAAGCGGGAACACAAATACAAAAGCACTTTACAGCCACCGTACAATTCACCTAAAAATTGCAACAACAAAAAAAACCCCAAAAAAACAGTTGACTGGTACGATTTTCCGGCAATGCCATGACGACTTTCTTCTGGTCTCACCTTGGAGGAAAAAGTTCAGTATTTTTTAAATTCTTAAATTCTCTGAAAAGAAAAAACTATATACAATTAAAGATTGAGCATTTTGCTCTTTTGTTCAACACAATTTCATGTTACACTCACGAGGGGAACCTTTGTGCAAACCTCAATTTTTTTCTTTTGCTCTCAGAATCGGTACAAATATAAATACAGGATATTTCGCATGTGACGTTTTGCCTTTCGGTTATGAAATATACTATGACATTTAATTTCATCTCGCAACCGCCTCACTTTCCATTAAAAAAAAAAAAAAACAGCTCTACAGGTGTGTGCAGTGGTAAGTGCGCTTATCTTTACATCTCTTCCTAACCAGCTACGTTTCCTTCATGAGTATAAGATACATATATCTACAACATAGTATGATTTGAAAACCTCCGGCAAGCTGAGTGGGAGTCGGTGCAGTTTAGACCACCGTGACATTTTCACTGGCGTCTGATTTAGCGACAGGAAGGACGCCGCTCTCGCTCTTTTTCCCGGCAGCGTCGACCGCACGTCAACACCACACTGAGCTAAACAAATAAATAAAAGACTTTTTTTTGTGTTTGTTTGTTCGTGCGCTCAAATTCTCCTGGCTCCCACTACTGATTTTCTGTTGCAGTATAAAACAAACATGACTTCACGGAGATTAACTGAGGCGGAAAAAAAATAATAATTAGATGCAGTATAAATATATGCTGTTATCTGTTAAGTTTGTAGCCACAAAACCAAAATGAGCTCAGAAGCTAACTGCTAGCTGCTAACAGAACTCGTTGGTGTTATCTAGCATCGCATTAGGAAATAATAACTTTCTTATCTTTTTAATATGTGCTGAAAAGTTATTAAAAGCTCAAATGTTTACCTACTTCAGCTTTAATTAGATGAACATCTATGATGGTTATTAGTAAGACTGGCGTAGCTATGTGCTACATGCTAACAATGGATTGTGTTATATCTTGTTTATAAAGAAACATGACTTTCAAAAAACGGTATACTACTATGAATTGTACGGAAGCATATTGCTGCCACACCCCAAAAAAAGGTCGCGTTTCACATTATAATGTAAATTGTTTCACACTATAATGTGAATCGTTTCACATTATAATGTGAATCGTTTCACATTATAATGTAGTTACAATTCACATTATAATGGAATTAATTACATGTTATAGTGTGAACCGTTTCACATTATAATGCGGTTACAATTCAAATTATAATGGATAAAGAGGGGTGAAATTTATTGATTTAATATTTTCTACGTTATTATGTGAAACGAATCTGAATCGTAGCTATGTGCTACATGCTAACAATGCATTGTGTTATATCTTGTTTATAAAGAAACATGACTTTCAAAAAACGGTATACTACTATGAATAGTACGGAAGCATATTGCTGCCACACCCAAAAAAAAGGTCGCGTTTCACATTATAATGTGGTTAATTACACGTTATAATGTGAATAGTTTTCACATTATAATGTGAATCGTTTCACATTATAATGTGGTTACGATTCACATTATAATGGTTAAGAGGGGTGAAATGTATTTATTTAATATTTTCTACGTTATTATGTGAAACGAATGTGAATTGTTTCACGTTATAATGTGAAACGGTTCACATTATAATGCAAAATGATTAACATTAGAACGTGTAATTAACCACATTATAATGTGAAACGATTCACAGTATAATGTGAAACGTGACCTTTTTTTTATTTTTGGGTGTAGCAGTAATACGCTTCCATAGAATAGTGACGTTCACGTAGATGCAAACACAAGAGCCGTTATAATAGAGCGATATACTGTGCCTTTAATTGATTCTTACCGAAGATGAACATTTAAAAAAGGGGCAACGTATGCAGTTGCAAATGTAGTCAGAAGCTACATCCCAAATGTTAATAGAACTCGGCCGTGTTATAAAATACGTTTGGAAATAGACAACTATTTTCAATTGCAGTGCTTCTTTTTTTTTGTTTTTTTTTTTTTTTTTGGAAGAACTGCACATGACTCTGTTTGTCAATGTTAGCATGTTTGCTAACACAACATGTGCATTGTCCACACGGATATTAAAGATACCTTAAGTAGGTGTTCTGGTCCCTTTCGTGACAACTATTGTTCCTTTACACCAATATCACATCCAAGGTTTGGCTTTAATTATGTTTATTTGACATATTTTTGATCATTAGAAGCACCTCTCTGATTTGATCGCAGCATGGAAAGCTCATGCCTTGGCGCACAAAGGCTTTTTTTTTTTTTAATTTTAATTTTGTATTTTTAACCGCAAACCACTGCCACGTGCAACTTCTCAGTGTTGGTCCGGGAATAATCGAGCAATTTATTCTGTTCAGCCCCCCCTCGGGTGCCCTGGTGACATCAAAGGGGCGGCGTGGTATCTCGACCCAAGACGCCCCGCCCGGGGACACGGAGCAGCCGAGGAAATTCCCGATTTCACGACTCCGCTCTACGCCGCTACACCTGGCAGGTGAGAGATGGCATTCGGCTTCAGGACGTGAAAGATCTGAATAAGGCCACTTCATTAGGTACAGTACGACTGCGGCGAAAACTTGGTCTTGTGTGATAGTTTGTTCATAAAATATTGTTAAATTGGAAAATATCCTCATAAAATTCGAATCACAACTAAAAACAAACATAACGAAATCAAAAATGCACTTCGGCAACAGCTGCTAGTCTTCTCGGATGTAAAATCAAAGTAGCTTTCATGTGGTGGCGCTACCTAGTGGCCAAGTTAGCAACTTCTCATCTCATCCCTACCATCAATATGAGAGCATAGAATGATGAAAATAGATGAGAAAATTAATACTTTTTTAACCTAAATTTTGATGAGTTTTTTTTTCCATTTGTGTAAAGAAAACAGTGGATGAGTCATAACTTTATCAATATTATGTTGTAATATGGTCCAAATGAAATCCTTTTTTTTAATTTTCACATACATTTGGTGAATTATTTTAAAATGGTCATTTCTATGCCACAGCGCTATTTTATCTGATAGAATTTGCCAAGTGAAATTACCGCAAACATTTAAAAGAATAAAATAAAATAAATAAGTCACTCGATTCCGAAATTGATCTGTCAGAGCTAATTGCAGCACTTAGCCAATGTGTCGTCGTCGTCATCATCATCATCATCATCATCATCATTTTGACATTAGGACCCCTCAAAAGTCAAAGGACGTACAGTGGTACCTCGACTTATGAAGTGAATTTGTTCCTGAAGTCGTTCCATAACGTGAATTTTTCGTAAGTAGAAGCGCTTCATACATGTAAGTAGCCTAATCCGTTCCGAGGAGGTGTTTCGTAACCTGATTTTTCGTAACTACAGACTTATGTCCAGTACAGTAAGTAGAAGTACCCCTGCACTGTGATAAGAGCCATATGGAAGACAAAGCAGATGTTTTTTGCCGCTGACCAGGTGCGTCCTCTTCCTCTCCAAAGGGAGGATGTGTTGCAGTTTTTTGTTATCGTCATCCATCCGTCTATTATTCCGGTTTTGATGAGGATTAGCATCAGGCTCTTTGAGCACGATATCTATCCATCCATCCATTTCCTTAGCCGCTTATCCTCACAAGGGTCGCGGGGAGTGCTGGAGCCCATCCCAGCTGTCACTGTGCAGGATACAGGTACACCCTGAAGTGGTTGCCACCTAATCACAGTCGCACTCACAATCACACATAGGGACAATTTAGACTGTCCAATAATGTTGCATGTTTTTGGGATGTTGGAGGAAACCAAAGTGCACTGGGGGAACATGCAAACTCCACACAGGGGACGCCTAGGATTGAACCCGGTTCCTCAGAACTGTGAAGCCAGGGCTTTCCAGTTGTTCCACCGTGCTAGATATCTATTTCTCATTTTATTCTGTCTGTATAGTTTTGTTTTAATTGTTGCTTTTTATGTACGGTGTCCATGATAATGTTGAAAGGCACTTAAAAATAAAATGAATATAGTGTGTATATATTTATTTCAAAGGATATTTGAAAATCTGAGGTAGATAATAACAACTCCACTCCCAGCTCATCAGTACGGCACCAATCTAAGTTGTTCTACATAGAGGATGTAGAATATCTCACCATGAGTATCGGTTTGTGTATATGTTCTATTCACATGAGTTTCTCCACCGCACACAATATGTAATTGTGTTTGTTTTATGTTTAATTTGACAGTAAAATTCAACTAAGAGCGCCATTAAACAGCTTCATACCTCTTTTTTGAAAGATTTTTCACTAACTGCTGGTTGTTGCGAAGTGATTTGGATCTACCTCTACCATACAACAACACTCATGGCTCAAATTATTACTCGCAAGTCAAAGTAGGCGAAAAAACAGCTCGTATCTCGAAAAACTTAAATCACGTCACGTTTATGTCAAGAGATTATTGCATATCAATGTATGTACGCCACCACCAGTCACAGGTTTTGACCAATCATCTCCAAACATTGAGGGATTATTGTTCGATGCTAGCGCGAGATCTCTACTGATTTTGAGTGTTTTACAAACAAAAATTATTCGATTCTGGGGCTCATGAGTGATTTAAGAGTCATTTTTGTACATTTTTTTTTCTCAGTGCTTTGCGAGGCGCATCCCATTTCAAAGTTTTGAAGAACCCGATTGATTTTGAGTCGCGTTGATAGATGTTTCGAGGAGACCAATTGGTGAGAAAAGGAATGGGGGTGGGGGGAATAATAAAATAAAAATAAATGAATAAAGCCAAGAGCCCCGAGACACTAGTGAGAGGAAGAGGGGGAAAAAAACATCAAAGCTGGAGGTTTGGTTTGGAGGACACAAGAAGAAGAAGAAGATGCATGCTTGTGTCGTCTTTTAAGGTCTGCCAAGATTTTATTTGTTTTGGATTAATGTAATTAACCCCCCACCCCACCCCACCGCCCGACCAAACCAGCCCAGCCCCCCCTTAACACAGTAAAGATTCCACAAACATCCCAGTAGCACCACTGGATTATATTTGTGCTTTGTGCGGGCGTGCCGTTGTCGGCCGAGCAGCAGCTTTTTTTTTTATTATTTTTTTTCCAAAATAACATTAAATACAGATTTAAAAGCATTAAGACAAGATGGCTGAGGAACTCACTGGACACTTGATTAGGTACACATTCTCCCTTTACAGTCATATTGCTCTATTTTGGTTACCTCTTTTTAAATACAAAAAAAAACAAAAAAAAAACTGGTGAATGGGATGGATTTTTTTTAAATTGTGTCATTTTAAATACATATTTAATCTGTATAAACATATTTTTCTGATTGTAACAAGTTAATTTTTTAGTATAAAGACACTGTTCTACAAACACTATTTTTAAAGGGATTTTATCTAGATGAAGTATTTGATAACAATTTTTGCTATTTTTCTATGTTGCAAAAACATGAATTAAAAGGAATTTGAAAAATTGCAATGAAAAAAATTACCATTAAAAATATATTTAAATGATTAAAGGATGAAATTACACACACATAAAAATATTCATCCAAGGAAAGGAAACTGCTTTTCACTCCCATTTAACATTTTATGCTTGTGGTTTTTTATTAAATTAAATAAAATGCTTTTTTTGTATTCGTATTTTTCAAATGTGTTTATTTGTAAACGTTTTTATACAGCTCTTGAATTGACTCTTAATATAGCACTTGATATATATATATATATATATATATATATATATATATATATATATATATATTATATATATATATAACAATACAAATAAAAAATAAATACAAATAATTATAATTTAAATGTAGTAAAAAAATGATCAAAACTGAAATCATGAAGGGTATCATTTATTTTTCCAAAGTGTACAACTCGCGCTTCTCACCCTCCAAAGATTTTGTGATATTATTACCTTTCTATAAATTTAATGGGACAAAACAAATGTTTTATTATTTTTCGTATTTATTTAAACAGGGAGATCTTCTGATACAGCTGCTTTACCAACTATTATTTTGTTGTTGTTATGCTCATGCATGGGGGTTAGTTAAATGAAAAACAAATACATCATTTAAAAAATCTAAATACAGAAAATACACTGCAAAAATATATATTGTGTAAATATTTGTTTTTAAAACATTTTATATATTTTAAATATATTTAGATACATTAAACTTTGTAAAAGCTTCTACTGTGTGTGTATTCATCACTGTGTGTGATTTAATAATGAACACATTTTTTAATCTTAAAATATGTAATTTTTAAAATTCTTTTCAAGTTCTTTTACCCTATATTACGCACACATTTTACATTGAAATAAATACCTTCCACCTCTAGAGGGCAGTACAAGTCGCCCTGGCAGTCATGTGTGACGTCATAGCCAGGCATAGACACGTTGAACTTGCTAGTGCCGCCTACGGGACGCATTAGCATCGTATTATTTTATGATCGATTATATTTTTTCGCATCAATTTGATGTTTGTGCTTGCATCGGTTGTCTGGATGGCACTGTGTGCAGCATGTGTGTGCGTCAATTCTTGATCTTTCCAACTCACTGTGAGGCATGGAAACAATCACACGCACGCACGCACGCAGAAGCACGCACGCACACTGCAAAAAAAAAAAAAAAAAAAAAAGCCAAACAATGATCCATCATCTGCATCCACATCCTCCCGTCGGCCACATCAGGGCACTTTGCCACAGAAAAAAATGATTCCAGATCAGGCGGTCGACAGCCATTTGCGGGTCCCTTCGCCACTAGAAAGAGACCGCTGTGGACACCACATTTAATAAGAGCCGCCCGGCTTCCGACACGGAGTGGAGGAGGCTAGCTTTGAGTGCGCTTACAACTCCCTTCCAATTTTTGTCATGCTGCTAAATGTCAACAACTGCAATTTCATGTTTGTCGGCAATGCATCGAACTTCGTTGCTACGCTCTGCCCACCCCTAACTGACATTAAAATGGCAATATTTCGAAACGTGGGATCGCCCAATTTTCGAGTATGTGTGGTAGGAACCTTGTCTTTAAAAGACCCCTGGAAAATGAGCTAAAATGGCCGCTTCAAACAAAAATGGCACAATTAATTTCCGTCAGAGCTGAAGAAAGTGCTTTACAGAATTTCATCTTTGAATCAATGCATGAATAAACATGAATCCCACTTTTATTAGTTAATGCGGAAACTGTTCCTGACGCATTGAATGGGTTGTTTCCACGTGACGTCACCCGTTGGGCTGCCTCGAACGGCGGCCATTTTCGATCCCTGAGCTCCTCCCGTTACTCATACATAGGCAAGGTGGGCGACATTATGTTTCTAACCGCATTTATTGAAGACACGACCGACCGCACATCAAGCCCAGACTGACTATTAGGCTACCTGGCATAACACACATCATGAGACTCAGGACTGCGTATCAAAAGCACAGTATTGTGCCCTTGATGTTTTACTCTATGTGACAGAAATCACGAAGCAGGAGCACTTACCTGTATGCTAACACGGAAATAATATCGAGGCAAAGTCTATTTTTTCCATTGTTTTTTCAAAAAGTAAAACCTCTATATTAGTTCACCACAAGCAAAGCAAAATAGTTATTTGTGTAAAATTTGATGACAATGGCAGAAAGACAAAAGGATAAACAAATCCAGTATTTCATGAAATTCTCGAATCTTTCAAGTAACTAACAAAAAAACGATCTTAACTGTAATGTTGGCCTTCTGAAAAGAGTATCGATTACGCTTGTTAGCTTAGCTCGGCGACGCATCAGCACGATGGAGGTTGAGATCGGGCAGCGGGATAGCAGCGTCGGGCAATCATCCAGAAAGTCAAGTCTCCATGAAGCACAGAGCCACAGAACATCCAAAGTCTTTCGTCGGAAGCGTAAGACGATGTCCCCGCTTACGCAGCCGGACTTGCATACCAGATCGCGAGGCTTTGAAGAGCTAGCGACTAGCAACTCTGGAAAAAGCGTCAGCGAATTGGCGAGAGTTGTTGAAGAAAAGTCATAAGAAGGCTCTGTGATGGTCTGTGTACTTGAGTCCCAAGACGCCTGTGAAACACAAAAACACAAACAGTAACCGAGAGCATTCCGTAGACTTCCACATTGGGTACGCGTCAGGTAGAGAGGTTAAATGGCGGCGTGCAGTGGTTCAGCAAAAAATGTGACGTCAGTGAAAACAACCCATAGGTTTTGTTAGCATATGCTAATATATTAGCTTCATCATTATCAAAGCAGTAGAAGATGGACGGATGGATTACCCCCTGTTGTGATCAACACTTTCATTTGGAGGTTCAGAATATGATCATCAAAAATAACCAATTAATCTGTGGTGCCTTGTGGTAGGGGGCTCACCATCAAAATTGAGGCTGCGGCTGTCATGCTAACTGCCAATATCAGGTTGTCGGACAAGAGGAGAACATCAACACATGAAGCAGATAGCTGCTGCCACGATAGATATGAAGGCTCGACACACCAGAATGCAGTAGATGTTGACATTTTTGGCAATGAATTTTATTGTTAAACGGCACTCCCCAGGAGCCGGGTTGGAAGTCACCCAAAGTGGACGGGAATGGAAACCGTGAGAGAAGTGGAACCCACCACGGTGACTTTCAAGATTGGTGACAATTTTTTAAAGACCCAAACATTCGAGCATTGGAATGTTCCAAAATCCTTTGTCTTTTGTATTCCTCTCAGTCTGCACACATAGAATGCGCGGACAACTTTGCCCCTCCTAGCTTAGCGTCACCGGAAGCACGCAGCTCCAAAGGGACATTTCGTATCCACCGTATGGCTGGGTTGCACGCGACGTCACGCTTGTTCATCCGGGTACTTGACCGCCATTGTTGCAGACAAGCAGTCAGCTCTCCGTCGTCATCACGCCAGATTTTTGTCGCGTCTACGGATGCGGAAATCGCAGAAACGGACACATTGGGAAGCGATTTTTCCGTGTTCCGAAGATTAGACTGCATGAAGGAGAAGATACAATGGAGTTATTGAAAAAACGGCAACAAAAGTGGCTTGCAAATCTGAACGAAGCTCGAGTACACAAGGCAAATGGTTATTTGAAAGTCTGTTCTGATCATTTTGTAAGCACTAAGCATGTGTATTTCTAGTGTCCGGATATTCTACTTCAGGGAAGTCTTTCAGATCCTTCGAAAGTATGTCGTTGTGGAGAGTATACACATCTATAGCTTCACAGTGTTTGATCTTCTCTACATATCTAGCTTTGGTGACATCATCGACTGAATTAAAGTAGGCAGAAAACATCCGGCGTGCGCCGCCTACACGCGGGTCTGTGGACGTTGCCACGGTGATGTCAGCTGCAACGCCTAGCTTATCTGTAGAAATGGCGGCGATTATCACGTGATCGCAACCCGAGAATATCTGACTGCCACACGCTACGATACAATTAGCATGTAGGCTAACGGCAAAAACAACGGGAATTAGCATAAAACAATCGCTGTTGAGTCGATTTTGATGTTATCGTTAACGACTGGAAGCAAATTAAAGTCTTTTTAGCCAAGAGAGTCATGCTGCTTTAAATAGCAGCATATGCTATAAGCTAGCGTTTTAGTAATTTTACTTTAAACATGAGTGTTTTTGTGTGTGTGTGAATGGTTTGGATCTACATCAAAGGGCCCCAGCTAGTCTCTGCATTAACGAGGCCCTTTGTTTCCTGCCTCACAGATTACTGCATGACACCCCCCCCCCCAACCCCCTCCAGCCCCGACTCCGTGTGCCTCTGCACGGCTGTGTACTGTACTTGTGTGAGCATGTGCGCAAGGGGCACGGGTAACCTGTGAATCGAACGGCCAAGTTTGTGACGGTGCTCTTTGTGTATCCGCACCACATACGCTCCATGCAAAGTTGCAAACCACCGACTGAAATCACATATTATGACATGTCGCCCTTTGTAGAATGGGAGTAGTCTGCTTTTATTACTTTTCCTCGTGCCTGCGTGGGTTTCCTCCGGGCGCTCCGGTTTCCTCCCACATCCCCAAGACATGCAACATTAATCGGACATTCTAAATTGCCCCTAGGTGTGATTGTGAGTGTGGCTGTTTACCTCCATGTGCCCTGCGATTGGCTGACAACCAGTTCAGGATGTACCCCACCTCCTGCCCATTGACACCCGTGATAGGCTCCAGCACTCCCTGCGACCCTTGTGAGGATAGGCGGCGAAGAAAATGGATGGATAGTAAGAAATTAATGTTTTACATGAATGAATGCGATCACTGTTGTAAATTCAATTAATTGTTACAAACTGAGGCAGCACGTTGAACGATTGGACTGCCTCACAGTTCTGAGGAGCCGGGGCTCAAACTCCTGTGGGACGATTGCGTGTTCTCCCCGTGTCTGCGTGGGTTTTCTCCGGGTCCTCTGTTTTCCCCAAAAGTGTAGGTTGATTGAAAACTTTAAATGGCCCGCATGTGTGAATGTGAGTTCGAATGGCTGCTTGTCTCCGTGTGCCCTGCGATTGGCAGGCGACCAGTTCAGAGTATACCCCGACAGCTGGGATAGACTCCAGCACTCCCCGCGACCCTGGTGAGGATAAGCGGTGAAGAAAATGGATGGATGGATTTATTTAACCAGGTAAAAGCAGGATCATGAAATGTCTTTTTCCTGAGCTCTGGTAGGACGTGAAGAAGAGTTGCTGTAAGAAAGTCGTCTGATTGTAGATGAGCTTGTCCTTGGTTGCTAAAAATGTGAGTTTCAGGATAGGATAGAACCAATCCTAGTGGAGGCTTCTAAATAAAAGTCAACCAATGAATGGATCTTCTGACAGATAGGGATGACTACTGTATTCCGTTTTTTTTTTCCCTCTCACAATGATACCCAGTATCCAGTGAACAAAGGCGTGACTGGTGCATGCATGTACAGCACCATCATCAAGCCACGCAAGACGTCTTGCTGACACAAGGCGTTTGCTGGCTCCACGAGGGAAGTAAGATCATCTTGAAATTTTAATTTTAAAGTGATTGTGAAACTGGAAGCACAGGCACTTGCAACACCAGACCAGCTCAATGGCTGTACCTCGGCAAATTAAAATGGTGGGATTTGACTGTAAAGTCGCCCTGGAGAACAGACCTGTCAATCACTCGTACAATAATAGCCAATCAGATAGCTGCCTTGTCTTCACCCCTGGCTTGACACGCCCCTCTCGCCATATTATCCCACAAGCAATGCCGGTTGTCAGTAGCGTGCGCTTGGAAAAGTTCATGTTATGAAGAAAATGGTCCTCAGATGCGCTTGGGGAACGTGCGATTCTGATGAAAGATATCCGGCTAGGTTGATTCATTTTCCAAAGCCTAAAACACAGTTGACGAAGTGTCGACGATGGATGAAGGCTGACGGAAGAGTGCACGTACAACTAAATGTGGACAATATCAACAAACACTAGGCTGTATGTTCGAAGGTAAGTGAGGGAGAAGTATCTTCTCTGAGTTTGATTGAATTATTATCAGTGCTTTATACATTGCAGGAGAACAACTTTCACTTTGTTAGTGTATCACTGACTGAAGTGCGTAATGTTTTATGCCGAAGAGTCGGGTTAGGGATACGTAAATCCGCGATGTCATGCAGGAGAAATGTCTATTTGCCGATTTGTATCACGTCAGACTTTTAAGCCAGAGCACTGGGTTCCATTACGAGCCAAGTCAAATGAATACCCCCACTCACTTATAAAGACTACAATGATATTACTCGTGATCTTTCCAAGTAAAAAGTACTCACCCTGCCTTACATGCGCAGTACGATTCCACAACTTTATCCTGTTGGATTTCAAAATGAAGTTTGTAAGGCGTCAAACTTTTTTTTTTTTTGCATCGATTGTCAACGTTTCGCTGTAACTCTGGCATTGCGTCCTGCTCCGTCCAAAATCTTAATTCCGTGTTCATATCCTTGAGTGAAATAGTTGAGACCTCTCTGTAGAACTTTCTTGGACATTTGGCAAAAAACATACCCCAATATCATCTGGAATACGGGATAGAGAATCGACTTCAAACATGTTCTGTTCAGTTGCCATTTTCGAAGCTTGTGGGACATGGACACTCAAAAAGGGCGACTGTAAAAAGAGGGAAATCTTGCACAACAGATAAAGCAAAACAATAAATTGTGTTGTCTGCACACAAAAAAACACATCTCATCTGCAAAGATCATTTATGTGGATAGAAAATAAAATGGGCCCTAACAGCGACCTTTGTGGTACCCCTTTCAAAATTCTCCTTTTCATGAGGACCCTGCAAATTCCCAGTAAATCATTCCCGAAGCCCAAAACCACATGCATGATTATGCCTATTTTGTGCAACGTATCAATTGGGATATTATGACCCACGGTGCTACCAAACTATTTGTTGACAAACACATCTGACCGCCATTACACTGGACAGCTCAGGTTAGCAAGGATGTTTTGAGAGTCTGAGTTGCACTGAAAATCCCCCAAAATACACGTGGCTCATGTTTTCAAATCATTTTCTCTTCTTCTGCTGGTGTTTGTTTGTTGTTTTCCACCCCAAAGGCCCGCACAGATCCGCGATCGCAACTCATAAATGTTTGATAAGCCGCTAACGACGACGAGGTGAAGAGACCAAATCAATCACATCGTCAACACAAACACGCCCGCTGAGGCTCCGTAGAGCCTCGTTAGCAACTCCTCTCCAGAATAAAACGGCAACTTTTGCGTGCGTGTACAAGATATGGAAAAAAGTATTGGGACATGTTGTCACTCCACCTCCTTTAAGTGATGTCAAACAATAGGACCATATCGTTTGTTATGGTCGGGGGAAGGTGGTTCCACCTGACTTAAGCTCGGAAACCTCAAATTCCACGTACCTCACTTGGGCCAATTTTTTTTTCCGCCTCCAGTTGTGTGGATAAAAATTCAGTTCCAAGCACTAGCTATGATGGAAGTAAACTCAGCCAATAAGCAGCAGTTTGGCGAATGGTGAATGATTCTTGGAAAAAGGCGGCCAAGTGTTTGCTTCAAGGTGTTTATTGAGACTCAAATTGAAGTTTCTAAACATGAAAATTGAAAAAAAAATACATTTGTTGTTGACCGCTATATTTGTTGATCCATCCGTATGTTAGCAAACCACTTCCTGGTGAATGGAGATGATGAGACTGTCTTTTTTTGGTTTGTTTTTATGCTGAAGTGGTGTGACGCGTGTAAACAATGCTAACATCGATCAAATCGATACTTTTGCACTTTTAAATGTTTCAACGTTAGTGGTTGTTCCGTGTGTCGTGCTTGTTGTCTGCGTGATGCCTTCAAGGACACGTTTTCCATCGCAAGAGGGTAGGCAATAAAAAGGCACACAAGTGGTTCCAGTTAAGAGCTGCTTGCCTTGGATGTGGCTTAACCCCAATGAGAGGACATGAATTCATTACGCCACCATAATGTTCTGCCTGATGTTGCTTTCGAAGGCACGGCACACTACAGTATGTTTTTTTTTTTTTTTTTATAGTCAGGGGGAAAGGGGTGAATTGTAAATATGAACCCATTGTGAGTCGTCTTTTAGAAAAAATATATAGTGATATGTTTACAGAATATGAAAAAGAAATAAAGCTTGCATCAGTTAAACCTGCTTTAAATTTTTAGCCTGTTAACATTGAGAGCTGCTTGGAACGTTATACCATAATTTCCGGCCTACAAGGCACGACTTTTTTCGCACGCTTTCAACCCTGTGGTTTATGCGGTGATGCGGCGCTAGAGTTAGCGCACCTGGTTATAAGCCTCGGCACACAGAAAGAGTCTAACGATAGCGCCGCGCTAACGCTAGCACCGTGCTAACGCTATCACTGCACTAACGTTAGTGCTGCGCTAGCGTTAAACCAGGGGTGTCAAACTGAAATTCACTGTGGGCCAAAATTTTAAATTGAACAAAGCCAAGGTTGAACAAATTGAACCTTTTAATACGGAACCAAATAAGTGTGTAATACTTGTAATACCGGCGGGCCAGCTCTAATATTAATTTGAAATTGCCTCGTGGGCAAAATATAATTTGGGCCAGAGTTTGACACTTATGCGTTAAACTCTTTCTGTGTACCGAGGCTTATAACTAGGTGCGCTCTGTAGGCCGGGAATTATGGTATATATATATATATATATATATATATAATATATATATATATGAGATTTTATTTTAATGTCGTATCCCCCAGCCCTGTGATGAGGTGTAATTCCTCTTGTAGAGATGCAAACAAGTAAGAATCCTAAAAATGGCAAGAAATCCCTGAAAAATGGCACCATTAAATGTATATGTTTCACAGGATATACTATGATATTCATGATTCGCCTCATAATGAACACGCCTACTGGTTTACAAGACACATGGTACCTTCAAACTAGGAATGGAAGACATGGCCGTAATTTTTTTTTAAATCCCCAGTTTGTATTTAGCAATTAATTTACCCCAAAATTTTACTTGTGATTTGATCAATTGTCAACTATTTTTCCCTGGGTTTCAGTGTAAAAGTGGATTTAAAGGATATGGAAAGTGCTAATGGGGAAAGAATATATTTTTGATCTATTTTTAAATGTTTTATTCCTGAAAGTTTTTCTTTTTCAAATTTAATTTAATATTATGATTTTATTTTATTTTAATTATTTTTCCTGAAACTTTTTTTTTTTACCATGTGACCCAAAAAATATTTATCAAATAAATTGATTCAAGGTCTACTTCTGATAACTGAGATTCACACCTTAGTTTAGGTTCGGTTGATTTTCACGCATCCTGTCGTGTTAAACATCCGTGCCGGATTGTGAGATAATCAGTCGTACTGGTGCCGGGTGCAAATATTTTCCAACACTCCAGGGGGCGTATTGTGGGAAAAAAAAGTGCACAAGGGGGTCTCCGTGGACGGAAACATCTGTCTATATTTAATCAAGGCGAATAAACAAGGAGTTTAAACAAGTCATTCATAATTTAGATTTGCATACATTGCAAGTGGGCCTTTTAATCTTTGTATTAATATGCGCCAGCGATATTGTATAAATATGCATCTTTATGCAAATAGCCGTACGCCCGTCTTTCTGTTTGTATTTAATTTCATTCCCCATCTGAAGATCGTCACTCGGCCTGCGATTAAGTGACGCGTATGAATATTTCTCAATTAAGAAACGCATTAAAAATGCATCGGCACAGGGAGCAACAAAAAGGGTGCGGGACGACATGGCAACTTTCAACTGTCGTGTATGTTTTTCTGCCTTCTTTCCCTCCTCGACGTGGAGTCAGCCGGCGAACAAAATGGGGGCCAGATCCACGCTGGGTACGCCACGCCCTCTTGTTTGGCACAGAATGTCCCGCATGGCGTCCGCCCGCTTGTAAATGAACAGTTTTGGACCAAAAAGGAGAAAACTGGCGACACGCTTTGGCAACGCAAGAACCCTATTTATCGTCTATCTGGCGCAGGATGACAGGAGAAATTTAGAAACTCGTCATTTCCTTTTTTTATTGAATGGCGCATATGAAAGTGGCGCAAGTGTTGCTTTGTTGTTGTTTTGTAGTCTGTTTCTACAATACAGGTCCGCCCGTGACTTTTCTCATTTTAATGACTGCAGCAAGAGGGTAATGGAAGTGGGCACGGTCGTCAGCAGCCATGTTCTTAATTTTGACTTGATTAGATTTTTGTCACTAAACTAGGTTGAAATGGAACGCTCGCAATACGGAATAAAGTGCGATACAGTGTAGAGTCCTGAAAGCAGCATAAAGGTAGTGGAAGTGGTGGTCAGCAGCCATGTTGTTGTTGTTATTGTTGTTATTGCTGCGTTGACATGGCACTTACAGTGCAGTTCCAAGTGGGATACCATAATTCCCGCCCTACAGAGCGCACCTGGTAATAAGCCTCACCCTGTACATTTGTAAAGGAAATACCGTTTGGTACATACATACGCCGCAGCTGTGTAAAACCCGCAAGTGCCCATATTGAAACCCACATTGAAACACGAGATATTTACAAAGAAAGACTGTACACAGAGAATTTAATGCTAGCGCCCCCGCGCTAACGCTGGCACTGTGCTAACGCTAACGCTTGCGCCATGCGAACGCTAGAGCCACGCGAACAGTGCCGGCTAAATACAAAATAAAAACCACTGAGACACGGCAGTAACACGCTAGCGAGCGCGAACAGGGCCGGACCGGTAAAAGTCACTTTCTCGGCGCATATATTCCAATGGTCTCACTCTTTTACCTCTTCCGCTCGAGTGCCCCCTTGCGGCCGTTAGGGGGAAAAAAAAGCACAAATTAGCCGCATCATCGCATAAACCACAGGGTTGAAAGCGTGTGAAAAAAGGTCGTGGCTTAAAGGCCGGAAATGATGGTAAATTGTTGTCATTGCTTGTTGACGGAGCATACTGGGGAATTTGATGATTCCCAAAAACAGGAAAATAAAAAGTCAAGTCACTCTCCTCCTGGCAGAAATAATCAAGGTGCAATTACACCTTTTCTCATCCCAACATACTTTTTTTTTTACATACTTGATTAATTGACGTCTTCTCTCGCAGACCAAGGTAAACAACTCCAGCCTCATTGGCCTGGAATACACGCACTTATTTTACACTTATTTTTCTGAATAATACACTAAACGAGCAGGTGCCGGGTATCCTGAGCTCAACAGAGATGGGACATTGTGAAATCTTAGAATTGATGATTTAAAAAAAAAAAAAACGGTAAAAATCACTGAGACACGGCGGTAACACGCTAGCACAGCGGTAACAGAGCTGGACCGGTAAAAGTCAGTTCCTGGGCGCATATATTCCACCGGTCTCACTCTTACCTTTTCCACTTGAGTGCCCCCTTGCGGCCGTTAGAAAAAATGCACAAAATTAGCAAGCGTGTAAAAACAAAAAAGTCGCGGTTTATAGGACGGAAATTACGGTAATTCCCATTTTATTGAAAGCATCATAAGGGTGGATGTGACGATGGCAGTCAGGGGCCATGTTTTTGGTGGTCTTTTCTTGATTTTAGCATATGACTAGGTGACGAGGTCCACTTCGATACATATGCAGGTGGGGGGGATGTTTCCCATTTTCACAAATGCAGCATCGTGGTACTGAAAGCAGTGATGAACCCTTAACCGATTTAAACAGGTTTATTTATGCATATTTGTTTAGTAGGTTTTTATTTTGGTTTTAAACCACAACACCTTTAATCCAGATCCAATGGGTATAGTTCCGATTTTCATTAGTTGTGGATTGCCTGCAGCTTCTGTAATTTTTGTTGTCATATTGTTCTTTGTTTTGATATTAAACGAGTTTAACATAAAAGACTTAGAATACAGATTCAGTTGGGATATTTCCCCTTTTGTGGAATGCAGCGTTGGGTTAGTGAAAGTAAGACCTGTGTTTTGTTGTTTTTCTGCTTAAGAATCGTACGAGCTTGTCTACTTTTTAAGTTTGGGATATTTTCTCGAACGCACCATAAAGGTGGCGGAAGTCACGTCAATCAGCCATGTTTTTTTGCTGTTCTTTTTTTTTAAAGACTTGAAAAGGTTTTTGTTTTCAATTTGTTATTGTGGTTTGTTTATTGTTTTAAACTAGATTAACATGGAACATATGGACAGCAGATTCAGGTTGAATATTTTCAAATTTCCTGAATGCACCATTAGTTTTGGGAATGTTGTTGCCGTGGTCAGTATCCATATTATTATCCATCCGTTTTCTTTGCCGCTTATCCTCACGAGGGTCGCGAGGAGTGCTGGAGCCTATCCCAGCTTCCAACGGGCAGGAGGCGGGGTACACCCTGAACTGGTTGCCAGCCAATCGCAGGGCACATGGAGACAAATCACAATCGCCTCGGGGCAATTTAGAGTGTCCAATTAATGTTGCATGTTTTTGGGATGTGGGAGGAAAACGGAGTGCCTGGAAGAAACCCACACAGGCACGGGGAGAACATGCAAACTCCACACAGGCAGGTCCGGGATTGAACCCCAGACCTCAGAACTGTGAGGCCAATACTTTGCCAGCTGGTCCACCATGCCGCCCCATATTATTATTATCAGGTTAACAAGGAACGAGTGGAATATTCCGCAGTTTCCTGAAAGCAGCATAGCATGGAAGTTACGAGTCGTTCTTGGGATTAAACTACTGTTAAATTGCCACGAAACAACACAAAGCCAGTCGGGAGACGATTACCCGTTTTTATGAATGCTGTTATCTGCCGGTGGGCTGGCGGCGGCCCAAGTAGCCACGTATGGTGCGAACACGCCCCTGGTAGTCATGAATAATGCCGACGCTCTGCTCGAGGAGGAGGAGGATGTGGTGGTGGTGATGTCTCTTTAAGAAGTTGGTAGAAACAATCACACGCACACACACACACACACACACACACACACACACACACACACACACACACACACACACACACACACACACACACACACACGAGTCATCAGACCTGTCAATCACCACGGCGGAACCCTTTGATGTCTGGGGTCTCGTTCTGGTCCTGCTCACTCTTGCAGGAGAACATCAGTCCTCCTCCAGGCGGCCACGGGACGCCACGGTACAACTTTTCCCCCTCTTCTTCCGGACTTTTGAAGAGGACAACCCCGTAGATTTGACGTCTATCTGTTTTGTGGTTTTTTTTTTGTTTTGTTTTGTTTTTTTTTTTTTTTGGGGGGGGTCACTCTTTCTTGGTCGTGTTGGAGACACGGAAGGGGGGAAAAAAAGCGTCCACGGAATCGGACGGACGTCGACATGCCTCAGCATGGGGGGGACGACCTGGGCGCCACCGACGAGATGATCGCCTTCAAGGACGAAGGCGAGCAGGAGGAGAAGGTCCACCAAGAGTGCGCCTTCACCGAGCAGGACCTGGCCGACCTCAAGTCGTCCCTGGTCAACGAGTCCGAGATCCACCAGCATAGCCCGGCCGGCCCCGGCGGCGGCGGTGGCGGCAGCGGCGCCTCCTCGGTGGGTGCTCCTTCAACTCATTTTCAACCATTTGACCCCACTTTTTTAACATTGAGCCACCGTAAAATACCGCCAAACATACATGTGTCCACCCTCGACATACTTTAAGTCACTTTGAACCTCGTTACATCCTACTTTTGAACTCTTCCGACCTCCAGGCGGTGAGGCGAGGGCAGCTGGCCGAGCAGCAGAGGGGCTTCGCGGACAAGCACAGGGAGCACCTCGATGCCGGTAACGAGACGACCAAAACACTTTCAATATTAATTCTATGTTCAGTAAGACTATTAATACGCTTGTCGTGACTATAACAAGGTTTTTTTTGTATTTTCATTGAGCATGTCAAAGTATTTTTTTTGGTCAAGGGGGCACGTGCTGGTCCGCGGCAGCTTCAAAGAGTTGTGTTTCAAGGTGCCCGCTGTAAAAAATGTCATTTTTTTTTTCCCCCAAAAAACAAGGCTACATTTTTTTTATTAATTATATATTGATGGAACATGAAGGAAGTCGGTCAGAATGTCATACGTGAAAATATGTCTATCATATGTGCAGAAATCCTGTTAATTATTGCATTCATGAGCGCATCTCTTACTGTTATGACTTGTTTAAAAATATCAAAGGGCAGTGAGTTTTGATTTGAACTGATTTTAAGATGGCTACGCTATGAATCTCGAGGCAAATATTTGGACTAAATTTGAGATCTTTTTTTTATTACCTTTTTACATGGTCAACCGGGGGAGGTTTTGACACCGAATCACCTTTTTAGTCATCTAAGCAATTTAGAAAATCTATATGAATGCCTTTAAACATGCTAACTAGTATTTATTATTTTAAGGACAGTATTCACTAACTGGACACAATTATTTCTGTCAATTGGGACTTGAACTCTTGTAATGACTAATTAAAAGAAATACATCTTTGTCTCTGCATATAAAGTTAGAAAATTAACACGTAGGCTCGAGAAGCTTGTCACGCGTCGAAGGATCTGACACACTGTAACTAACAACATTGTAAACAATTGCGTTGCGTTCGGGAGCGTCACATCTTTAAGGATTTGTACGACACGGCTGAAAGTGACGACATTTGTCAAATAACACATAAGGACAAAACTACACGATAAGGAATGTATGTTGACATGTCATGTGGCTGGCCTTTTGTTTTTGTTTTGGACATTGTTTTGACCTTCAACTTGGTTGACGTGTGAGGCAGAATACAGGTACAGTTGGAATATTTCATATTTTATAGAATGCAGCATACGAGTAAGTGGAAGTAGTGCCCAGAAGCCATGTTTTGTTGTTGTTGTTTTAAGAGTTAAACTAAATTGTCATATGGAATGCTTGTGGGAGGGGGGGGGGGAGACCCACTTGGGGTATTTACTATTTTCATGAATGCGGCATCAGGATTGTGGTTATGGTGGTGAGCAGTCATGTTTTTGTTGTTTCAACTGTTACGATAGGTTGACCTGGAATATGGATCTACAGGAGGTGGGGCCTTTCCTGTTTTATCAAATCCAACAGGTGGGGGGAAAAGACTTTTTGTAAACGTTGAAACTGACACGGAGCAGTTGATATCCAGATCAAGGGGGGATATTTCCTACTTTATTGAATGCAACCTAATTATAGGGGACTTTATGCAACGTAGTTTGTGGCAGCCATGTTTTTAATGGGTTGAACTAGGTTGATGTGAAATATTTGTGACACAGATCACAGTTGGATGTGGTGGGATTTTTTTTCCCATTTTCCTAGAAGGGAGCATAAGGGTAGTGGAATTGAAGGTGGCTGTGGTCAGCAGCTAAGTTTAAACTGAATAGTTTATGTTTTTCAATAGTTAAATTGGGTTGCCATTGAACACTTGCAATACTGAAGCTGGTGAGTAGTTCCTATTGTATTGAAGGCAGCATACATTTTGTGAAAGTATTTATTTGTTGTGGTTGTTTGTTGTCAAAGTAGGCTGACATGACACGACAAAATAAAGATCTAGGTGTGATATTAACCATTTCGTTCAATGCAACAAAAGAGTCGCAGAACTGAGGGTGGTGATTGTCAACGGGCATGTTGTGTTTTGGGAGAATTCACTGAAGTTGACAGAACACTTGGAAACCACAACAAGTTGGAATATTTCCCATTTTATTGAATATGACGCTGGTCAACTCAACAGAAATCTAATGTCAGTTGTTTTTTGTTGTTGTTTTTGTAATAAGATTGTCATAGAACACTTGGAAAATAAATCTTAGTGCTGGTGCCATTTTCATTTTGGTCGACCAATAGACATTGGCGGCGCCGCTGTTTCGCTGAAGTCCTGCAGGTTGCCGGTAGCGCTCTCTTCAAACATTTACCGACTGTCTAAACAAATCCAGAAGAAGTCATTAATGCCATCTGTGAACTTGGAATACAGTGCCAACAACGCAACAACTGCTCTCTTTACACCGTGTCGATCTAGTTGATGAGACCAACCAACACTGCTATAACTTGACACACCTGATGCTAACGTTAGCGCCGTTGTCCTCCCGTTGCAATGTGCTTTACATCAAATTTGATAGCGTAGCTTTGCCTTTGGGGTATTGTTCGGTGTCGCTATTTCTGGTGTAGAAATACAAAAGTGGGAGTAAATCCATTTTTGTTGTTTTTTATGAACAGATTTTAACTTTGTTTTCTGTGATCATTTCATTGACGTGAATGCATTGAAGTCCCAAATTGACAATCAAAAAAATCTGAAAAAGCTCGTATGATGGCATTCCAGCTAACAGACATTCCAACAGCTTCTTCCCGCTTGCAATTAACTTCTTAAACAGCTAACATTCAATTATCATTCAATTTATTATTTTATTAATATAATTATAAACTTTTTGCACAATTGCCCCCCCCAAAAAAAAAATTGTACCGTCACTGCGAGATTACTAGCAACCTATTATTGCTCACTGACTGTTTTCGCAATGTTTTGATTTCTCCAAAAGTACACTGTCAATTGCAAAGATGATTCTGATGAAGTACATTTTAAAACCATCATACGTTAACTGCCTTTACAACACAGCAACTTCTTCTTGAAATGCATGAAACAAATATACATTTTTCATGTTTTTAACATCTTTTCCAAGGTTGAGTGATATCACAAAAATAGACTTGACTTGTCAAGCAATGATACAAACAATCGTATACTCTTATGTATTTACAACGCCAGGCCACGTATTTGGTAGTGTTTTGCCTAAGACCGCACCAGCCGAAACCAAGACTTGTTCGACAGCAGAGCCCGTCGAGACCAATACCAAGACATCTGGGGCATTGTGACCGAGTCAAGACTGTGACAAGATAAAAACCATAAAAAAATCGAATTAAAAAACCGTGACAAGGTTGAACAGTACAAATGTATATTCTTTTAAATACATTTGACAGTCAAAATCACAGTGTGTGCATCTCTATCAAAGAACAACATGCAAAGATCTCAAATATTTCAAAACAGTAAAACTTAACACTCACAAAAAAAAAATCAATGTTTGTATTTCAAAATTAAGATTAGAAAGAGAGCATGAGTACATTTAAAAAACAAAATAGCCAAAGTATAATACATGTTTAAAGCACACTATTGAAAAACACACATGCACGTCCGATTGTAAACCTCCCCACCCCACCCCAACGTGGGCTTTGCCCCAAAGGCATATTTATTCGCCAACTTGGATCAGGAAAAAAAAAATAGCGCACCCGCATTTGGGTTGACCTTCGTAGTTATTCTTCTAGCCTGGCGTTGTGTCATATCCTAAGCAGCTTCTTATTGACTGACCAATATGTCATAAATTAGAGTACCTGCAGGTTAAAAGCATATACAACACTATGAGATTAATTCTAAGTACTGCATATACTTTACATTATATTGACAAGTGCTCAAAATGCTGTTTGAGTTGTCGGTTGTTAGGTGGGTATTGGGCGGCCGTGACGCTTTGTTTGGAAGAGCTGAAGAAAAAAAAAAAGCAGTTTCGCGTCCATGTCCATGTCGGTCATGACACCGTGAATGGTGCGGCCATTACGGGAGTTATTAATACATAAATTCAACGTATTTGTGGTTTTTACTAAGCACTTCTCCTGATTAACACATTCATGTGGGTGAAGAATAATAAGTCAGCACTGGTCTGGACCGCTCTCGGCGGATAACCCAATGTCTGCCCAAACTGAGATCAGACTTAAGTCTTTTGGGAGTCGAGTCTGAAACAAGACTAAGACCGGTTTTGAGTCTTACAGCACTAATATCTGAAACTGAGGGGAAAAAAAAGTCATAATGGGGGTCATGACCCGACTAGCATTTCTGCTAATTGTTGTTTGTTTGTTTAGCAGCATCGAAACATCAAGATGGCAGCGTGTACAAGACGCCAGGGTACCCAGGGTACCCCTTTCTAATGCTGCCGGACGCCTACCTCCCCAACGGCTCCGTGTCGCCGACGGTAAGTAAATCAAGCGCGTTCTTGTCTTGACGATAGCTGTCTCAAGGGTAAGACAGCGTTTAATGATTATTTTTCAATTAATATTATTTAAATAATAATAAACCGTATGCATTTTCCTTACATTTCTAGTAAATGCTGGATGTTTTTTTTCTCCTTTTCCCCATTTTTTTTTATAATAAATTAATGTAATTGTAGAACAGTTTTGCCCAATTAATCACCACAGAATCCTGCGTGTATATATAATTTTTTCCTGATAACTAAAAATGTATTCAATGCATTTTGATGTTTTTTTTAATTTAAAATTTCCTTTATTTTGAAGTCAGTGCATTCATTTATAGTATAGTTTCTTTCATGTTCATAAACTCTAAATAAAACATGCATTTTAATATTTTTACACGTTCCCCGATTAGTAAATCTGGATTTTTTTTTTTAATTTCACAGTAGTTTTTTTTACTTTTTTTCCTCACATAATTTATGCATGTTGCAATATATGCATTGTTTTACTATTTTGTCGAATTCATTAGTAAATAATCATTTTTTAATCACAATTTCCAAATTCATTAGCAAATAATGGATTATATTTGACTTGCGTTCTTCTTAATGCCAATGCAAATAATGCAAGAATCTTAATGACCAAATCCAGATTATGCTTTATGCGTGCACACAATTTGGAGTTGTTCCAAATTCTGTTTGTTGGGCCTCGGCGCTGGTTTGTACTCGGCTTACTGTCATCTTTTGTTTTTGCTTTGTTGTGCATATATGGACACATGCAGTATATTTTTTAAATGCAAATTACATGTCTGTAAAAACATTGCAATTCTTCACTTGAGGTTAGCGAGGACTTAAAAAAAAGTCACGGAAAGTTATGATGTCACTTTTTAAGATGAAGACAAGCCTGTTTTGCTTCCGTCTAATTGTGAGAAGATTGTATGATAGCACGCGTATGTGTGTCTGTGTGGGCGTGTGTGTCGTCGCTAGGAAGTCTGCCACCACTGCTAATCGCTATCAAGCGCGCTCTTTGATCTTGTTTGTTTGTATGTTTGTTTGTTTGCGGCCTCGGCAGAGGTCGCATGTGAGGGTTTTGAGCGAACGTTGTTGACGAAGGCGACAAAGGCTGCAAACTTTGGGCCAGCCGATCGAGATTTTGAATGATAAACAATCCCCAAGTGACAGTGACAGTCGAACAGGAAAACGGAGAAATTTCAAGTTGTTCAAACTTGATCGGGCAAAAGGGGATTCTGTGCCGTAACGGTGCCTCGCCATTTATTTGTAGAATCAGTTACTTTTTTTTTTTTTTTTTTTTTTTACATAGAAATGAAGTGAAATTCCATCTGAAAGAATTAATTTGAACGCTAATTCAATTACAAGAAAAGGTCGACATGAAATCTTTACCTCGAAGCTTAGCGGGGCAAGCTTTTCCGCACGGATTGCGAACAAACACATCGCAATAAATTAGTCACAAAGAAAACCCATGGAGAATGTCCACAGTTTGGGATTATTTTATGACGATAAATGAATAACGTTCTGGCACGGCACCACTTCGAGAAACTGCTATGTACAACGTGAGCATGGTGACACCAAGTGAACAAAAATAACATGCGCGCCTCACTTGGAATTTATTGTATTCCACGTTGGTATTGTTTTAACTATACAAAATGGATTTTTAAAGAATCTGATTATTTGATTAATCGATGGGATAACCAGTGAAATACTCTTCTAAAATTACTTACCTTACCTTAAAATTACTTATCTTTTAACAAACCGAAAGAAACATACTTTTTTTTAAATTAATAAACTGTATTAAATAAAACATGCAACATAGAGTGGGGTTGCATATTTTTGCTGTTTTCTGTTGGTGTACAGCAGTTCAGGAGGAGTAGTGGTCTGGAAAGAAAAATTAAGAAATATTTTGTACGGTGGAGGCACGGTGGTTCAACTGGTAAAGCGTTGGCCTCACAGTTCTGAGGTCCCGCGTTCAATCCCGGACCCGCCTGTGTGGAGTTTGCATGTTCTCCCTGTGCCTGCGTGGGTTTCCTCCGGGTGGGCACTCCGGTTTCCTCCCATATCCCAAAAAAATGCAACATTAATTGGACACTCTAAATTGCCCCTAGGTGTGATTATGAGTGCGGCTGTTTGTCTCTATGTGCCCTGCGATTGCCTGGCAACCAGTTCAGGGGGTACCCCGCCTCCTGCCTGTTGACAGCTGGGATAGGCTCCAACTCACACCGCAACCCTCGTGAGGATAAGCGGCACAGAAAATGGATGGATGGATTTTGTACAGTCGTAATATGTGCTTCCTTGTTGGTTTTTCATGAACAACATCTCCCACTATTGGCCTGGCATGCACTGTACAGCACCATCTCACTTTTTGTCACAAATACCACCTCAGTGTTTTTAATCCCACGTTTCCATGCATCTCCTCCTTGTGTCGTCACTCCTCCCTGCTCCTTGTTTAAATAGGATCAAGGGAAAGTTAACCCCCCCACGCTCCAGGATTTTCCTACTTCCTCATTTCCCTTTTGTAATGCTGCTTAGAAAGGGTTTCGGTGACTTACTCCGCTGGTAAACAATAGCGACAAAGTTGTCTGAGGCCTCTGTTATCCCCGCAATGAAACCCCCTCATCGCCTTCATTATGACTCAAAAGGACGTCGAGATGAGTTGCGATTTTTGGAAATTCAGCCTCCAAAGCCAATTGCACTCGCCAATGTGAATTTTGGTAATGTGTTCACCTCCCCCCCAAAAAGTCTCAAAAGGCTTTTGCTTGGACGTGCCTATCATGACCCGGTGGCAACAAAGATCGATAAGCAGCTGTGAAACAAACACTTTTTTAGGAAAATTCGTCCTCTGAAGCCAGATTGATGAAGCAACGGAAAATTTGCTCAAGAAGCCATGCCCAAAAATGCACATAAAGTCCGCCATTTTGATTTGACAAGGCAGTCATTTTGACACCAGTTTGATGACTTGCCATTAAAGGGAAATACATATTTGAACCCCCCCAAAATCACTTTCACTGACCAACACGAAATTTGTTACTCATCTCCATCAGCACTAAAAAGCCTCAAGAAACCCATACATCTATCCATCCATTTTCTTCACTGCTTATCCTCACGAGGGTCGCGGGGAGTGCTGGAGCAAAACCCAGCTGTCAACGGGCAGGGTACACCCTAAACTAGTTGCCAGCCAATCATAGAGCACATGGAGACAAACAGCCACGCTCACAATCACACCTTGGGGCAATTTTGTGTCCAATTAATGTTGCATGTTTTTGGAATGTGGGAGGAAACCGCAGTCCCTGGGGGAAACCCACGCCTGCACGAGGAGAACATGCAAACTCCACACACGCGGGTCCGGGATTGAACCCGGGACCTCAGAACTGTGAGGCCAACGCTTTACCAGGCGATCCACAGTGCGTCAAGAAACCATGTCTGAAAATACACAGGAAGTTGGCCATTTTGACCATTTATTTCCAAAGAGTCCCTCACAGAAAAACTTGATGTAGAGATTTTTTTTTATTATTTTTCGATTTTTTGTGTGACACCAGCAGCCGTGTTGTATTCAGAAGATCCTGCATTCCACGCGTCTCCTCTCTGTATAATCTCTCTTCCTTGCAAAAGGAACGCTTGGCGTTTTGCAGATTAATATTGACACAAAATCCTACCTTGACAATGTTAACAACAGCCGAGAGGTAAACACACGTGCCTTATAGATAAGCGAGATGAAGTCACAAACGTGCGCCGGGTGGGCTTTGAAGTGGCGGGTGGCCGAGGCTTCCGACTATCTCCTGAAGAAGAACGGGGGAAAACGTTTTAAATGGATATCAAAAGACGGCGGGAAAAGCCCCCTTTGAGACAGCCCCCGGGTGTTTGTACCTGTAATTATTCATTTTCCGGAAGAAGGGTGGGGCAAACAGGTGTTAGTGTGTGTTGTGGAAGTGGCTCTTATATTTTATATTTTCATAAAAAGTCACATAATGATGATGATTAAACCAACATCAATAAAACGTCGGGATCCGGTATGTTTGTTTCTTGGCAACTGGATTACACAAAACTATGCTGAAGCAAGCAACTATTTTTTTTTAATTTTATTTTTTTCATCCAGCCATTATCTGAGCCTTTATCCTCAGTAGGGTCACGGGCGTGCTGGAGCCTATCCCAGCTTTCAAGGGGCAGGAGGCGGGGTACACCCTGAACTGGTCGCCAGCCAATCGCAGGGCACATAGAGACAAGCGGCTATTCGAACTCACATTCACACCTGCGGGCAATTTCAAGTTTTCAATCAAACCTACAATTTTGGGGAAACCGGAGCGCCCGGAGAAAAAAAACCCACGCAGACACGGGGAGAACACGCATTCATCTCACAGGAGGATTTGAGTCCCGGCTCCTCAGAATTGTGAGGCAATCCAATCATCCAACGTGGTGCCTCAGTTTGTAACAATTAATTGAATTTACAACAGTGATTGCATTCATTCATGTATTTCATTCATTTCTTACTAATAGATTAATTCAACATTTCTTGCCAAACTACAATATTACTTATGGATTTGTTGATTTTTGTCATACATTCATACATAATGTATGTTGACGTTATTGATGGTGCAGAATCTCTACCCCCCCCCCCCCCGCCTCGCCATATGGCAAAAGTTTCATGGATTTATTGCCTCAGAAAAAGGGCAACAAAAGAGGATGAAACAAAACCAGTTTTTGCGTGATGTATTATAATTGATCATCTGGCCTCCACGCCCAAAACATCCTCATCGCGCGTGTCATTAAAGTTGTCTGGTTTAAAAATAGCCCGTACCAGATGAAACTCAAACCTCCTCTTCCTCCTGTTCATTCTGCTGCTCGTCGTAGTCGCTCTCCGCCCACGTGGCCGTCGCAGACCAGCCGGAGCCTCGGCGGCCGCATGAAGCGCACCGCCACACATGGCTGTGATCACGCACGGCCACCGCGGCGTCCTCTTTCTTCTACCGCCGCGCTCCTTCCTCTCCGTGACACACTAACATACATTCAGCGTGTCCAGAGATGGATGAAGACAAAACAAAAAAAAACAATACTATGGTATCCTAAAAGTGCACCTTTTGGCCTTTCCTGGAAAGTGAAATGCTTTTTATTAAAGTGTACTTCTTTAATAAGCTTACATATAAATGGAATTGAAGCTCAGCTGGAAAGCGTTGGCCTCACACTTCTGAGGACCAGCCGGGTTCAACCCCAGTGCTCCCCTGTGTGGAGTTTGCATGTTCTCCCCGTGCCTGTGTGGGTTTTCTCCGGGCACTCCGGTTTCCTCCCGCATCCTAAAAACATGCAACATTAATTGGACACTCTAAATTGGCCTCCTGCCCATTGACAGCTGGGATAGGCGCCAGCACTCCCCGCGAACCTCGTGAGGATAAGCGGCAAAGAAAAATGGATGCATGGATTATCATGATTATTATTTTTGCCAAAGTCGCATTCATTCATTCATTCAACTTCATGGCATAGGAAATTGGGGCAAAAAAGCTTTATTTACATATTTATAGATGAGAATGGGTAAACTTCAGTAAATGCATAATATCATAAATTATAGGCCTGAAATGCACGTTATTGTTATTTCAGTCATTTTTCTAGGATGGTGCCACACTTTTCAAAAATGCATTTTTTTTGTTATGCGGACTTACCTTGCGTCATTTTCGGTGCACGTCAGTAACCCCCCCCCCAGCCCCCCCCCCCCCCCCCCCAACATATTGCCAGCTACTAGCCTGGAATGCTTATTGTTGTCATTTTTAAAGGTCCACTGTCATGAAATGCATGATTTTTTAGTATGTTATTAATGAAAAAAACAGAGCCGGTGTGGACCCAGCCGTTTTTTTTCCCTACAAAACATGATTTTGACGTATATGGCTTTTTGTAACTCCCGCCATGAAAATCCTCTCGAGGGATTTGTTTTCGAGAAGAAGCAGGAAGTGACGTACAGGGCAGTAGCGCACTCAAGCGGTCTCGTCTGTTTATACTAGTTTTACCTGCTGGAAGGTAGCTCTCGTTCCTTCGTGTTAGCCAAAATACCGACTCGTTGTATTGTTGGATATTGCTCAAACACTCGGGAGGATGATTTCGCTCTTCATACTTTTCCAAAAGACCCGGTTTGTTGTGAAAAATTGATTGCACAGGTGCAAAGGACGAGAGCTTCGTCGGTTCCAAATGACAGGTAGGTGTGTATCTTCTTCTTTTCCTTTCGGCTTGTCCCGTTAGGGGTCGCCACAGCGTGTCATCTTTTGCCATCTTAGCCTATCTCCTGCATCTTCCTCTCTAACCCCAACTGCCCTCATGTCTTCCCTCACCACATCCATAAACCTTCTCTTTGGTCTTCCTCTCGCTCTTTTGCCTGGGAGCTCCATCCTCAGCATCCTTCTACCAATATACTCACTCTCTCGCCTCTGAACATGTCCAAACCATCGAAGCCTGCTCTCCCGAATCTTGTCTCCAAAACATCCAGCTTTGGCTGTCCCTCTAATGAGCTCATTTCTAATCCTATCCAACCTGGTCACTCCGAGCGAGAACCTCAACATCTTCATTTCTGCCACCTCCAGTTCAGCTTCCTGTTGTCTCTTCAGTGCCGCCGTCTCTAATCCGTACATCATGGCCGGCCTCACCACTGTTTTGTAAACTTTGCCCTTCATCCTAGCAGACACTCTTCTGTCACATAACACACCAGACACCTTTCGCCAGCTGTTCCAACCTGCTTGGACCCGTTTCTTCACTTCCTGACCACACTCTCCATTGCTCTGTATTGTTGACCCCAAGTATTTGAAGTCGTCCACCCTCGCTATCTCTTCTCCCTGTAGCCTCACTCTTCCCCCTCTACTTTTCTCATTCACGCACATATATTCTGTTTTACTTCGGCTAATCTTCATTCCTCTCCTTTCCAGTGCATGTTCCATCTTTCCAATTGTTCCTCTGCGTGCTCCCTGCTTTCACTGCATATGACAATATCATCTGCGAACATCATGGTCCAAGGGGATTCCAGTCTAACCTCATCTGTCAGCCTATCCATTACCACTGCAAACAGGAAGGGGCTCAGAGCTGATCCCTGGTGCAGTCCCACCTCCACCTTAAATTCCTCTGTCACACCTAAGGCACACCTCACCATTGTTCTGCTGCCATCATACATGTCCTGTACTATTTTAACATACTTCTCTGCCACACCAGACTTACGCATGCAGTACCACAGTTCCTCTCTTGGTACTCTGTCATAGGCTTTCTCTAGATCCACAAAGACACAATGTAGCTCCTTCTGACCTTCTCTGTACTTTTCCACGAGCATCCTCAAGGCAAATAATGCATCTGTGGTACTCTTTCTAGGCATGAAACCATACTGTTGCTCGCAGATACTTACTTCTGTCCTGAGTCTAGCCTCCACTACTCTTTCCCATAACTTCATTGTGTGGCTCATCAACTTTATTCCTCTATAGTTCCCACAGCTCTGAACATCCCCTTTGTTCTTAAAAATGGGAACTAGAACACTTTTCCTCCATTCTTCAGGCATCTTTTCGCCCGCTAGTATTCTGTTGAATAAGTTGGTCAAAAACTCCACAGCCATCTCTCCAAATTGCTTCCATACCTCTACCGGTATGTCATCAGGACCAACTGCCTTTCCATTTTTCATCCTTTGTAGTGCCTTTCTGACTTCCCCCTTAGTAATCATTTCCACCTCCTGGTCCTTCACTCTTGCCTCTTCAACTCTTCCTTCTCTCTCATTTTCTTCATTCATCAACTTCTCAAAGTATTCTTTCCATCTATTTAGTACACTACCGGCACCAGTCAACACATTTCCATCTCTATCCTTAATACCCTACCTGCCACATCCTCCCATCTCTATCCCTCTGTCTGGCCAACCTGTAGAGATCCTTTTCTCCTTCTTTCATGTCCAACCTGGTGTACATGTCTTCATATGCCTCTTGTTTAGCCTTTGCCACCTCTACCTTTGCCCTACGTCGCATCTCGATGTACTCCTTTCGCCTCTCCTCAGTCCTCTCAGTATCCCACTTCTTCTTCGCTAATCTCTTTCCTTGTATGACTCCCTGTATTTTGGGGTTCCACCACCAAGTCTCCTTCTCCCCTTTCCTACCAGATGACACACCAAGTACTCTCCTGCCTGTCTCTCTGATCACCTTGGCTGTCGTCGTCCAGTCTTCCGGGAGCTTCGGTTGTCCATCGAGAGCCTGTCTCACCTCTTTCCGGAAGGCCGCACGACACATTCTTCCTTTCTCAGCTTCCACCACATGGTTCTCTGCTCTACCTTTGTCTTCTTAATCTTCCTACCCACCACCAGAATCATCCTACATACTACCATCCTATGCTGTCGAGCTACACTCTCCCCTACCACTACTTTACAGTCAGTAACCTCCTTCAGATTACATCGTCCGCACAAAATATAATCTACCTGCGTGGTTCTACCTCCGCTCTTGTAGGTCACTATATGTTCCTCCCTCTTCTGGAAATAAGTGTTCACTACAGCCATCTCCATCCTTTTTGCAAAGTCCACCACCATCTGCCCTTCAAAGTTCCTTTCCTGGATGCCGTACTTACCCATCACTTCTTCATCGCCCCTGTTTCCTTTACCAATATGTCCATTACAATCTGCACCAATCACAACTCTCTCCCTGTCTGGGATGCTCAGAACTACTTCATCTAGTTCCTTCCAGAATTTCTCTTTCAACTCTAGGTCACATCCTACCTGTGGGGCAAAGCCGCTAACCACATTATACATAACACCCTCAATTTCAAATTTTAGTCTCATCACTCGATCTGATACTCTTTTCACCTCCAAGACATTCTTAGCCAGCTCTTCCTTTAAAATAACCCCTACTCCATTTCTCTTCCCATCTACTCCGTGGTAGAATAATTTAAACCCTGCTCCCAAACTTCTAGCCTTACTACCTTTCCACCTGCTCTCTTGGATGCACAGAATATCAACCTTTCTCCTAATCATCATGTCAACCAACTCCTGCGCTTTTCCTGTCATAGTCCCAACATTCAAAGTCCCTACACTCAGTTGTAGGCTCTGTGCATTCCTCTTTTTCTTCTGACGCTGGATCCGGTTTCCTCCTCTTCTTTGTCTTCGACCCACAGTAGCTGAATTTCCACCGACGCCCTGCAGGTTAGCAGTGCCGGGGGCGGGCGTTGTTAACCCGGGCCACGACCGATCCGGTATGGAATTCTTTAGATGAACGCTCATATTTGTTTGGCACAGTTTTTACGCCGGATGCCCTTCCTGACGCAACCCTCTGCATTTATCCGGGCTTGGGACCGGCCTACAGATTGCACTGGTTTGTGCCCCCATAGGGCTGCATTACAGGTAGGTGTGTATACAGCTACTAAAAAATCATTGTTCATCGCCGCCATCTAGGTGGATTGGGCAGGGAGGTGGTTTGACCGTGATCCACATCTCATCTAAATATGGCTCAAAACGATAGGCTAATGTTGCCCCAGTCACTTCACTCGATTGTGAGATGTTCTCTTCTCCGAAAAAAGCTTCCGTATAAGAAGGGGCGTGTTCGTCCCCAATAGTAGGTGGCACAGCGTGTTTTCAATGGCGAATGTCTGGGGTGATGTCACGGACAGTAAATGAAGCCAATGTGGCGACCACTTCAATGTCGAATGAGACTTCTGCAACTTTGCGCATGGATGACCCGCTCTCCGCTCATATTTATTTTTTCGTACAGACATTGAAGTGAATAATGGTACATGTATTTTTCATTACAATATCTATTTTAGAATGTTTATAGGCATGACACTTCGGCTTTTATCATATAATAATAAAAAGGTTGTGATTTTACTATTTTGTCTATTTAGATTATTTTGGTGCTTTTGTGGTGCGGTAGTGAGCACATTCAGGGCGGATGAAAAATTGGAGCAACTGTGACGTATACTTTGTGCAGGTGGCGCACACGCTAACATTCAGCGGCGCTAACACGACGCAGATGAAAGGAAAGAAGTGAGTGGGCAGGCAGGAAGTGCACAATAAGAGAAAAAAAGGGCTAGTAGAAAGTGTCAGAAGGGAGTGGGATGAAGACGCCGAGGTACGGTGAAGGCCTGTCGGAGAGTATAGTCGGAAGTAAAAAGTAAAAATCAGAACGCTAGCAGCTAACCGCAGAGTGCTTCGATGACGAAAACCACAGCTTCTGTCGAAAGTCACTCTTTGACGCCTTCGCCTTCACCTTTAACTCTTTCATAGCAAATATTTTGGCCCACACTTAAATTCCGTGGTGACTTTACAGTATGGCCCCCCCACACACACTTCGTAGTCAATCAGATGCAGAATTTATCGGGTAATTAATGTACAAAAATCGCAATCTTATACTGCTGTTTTTCATTTCAATCATATGGTTTCTGTGAAATGTTTTCCTGGTTGCAAGTATTGCAACTCGTTAAGTGTGTTGACTTATGTCACTGGGGGCAACTGCGTTCAGAGTTTTGTTTACACAGCACGATAAAAGCAACTGTAGCAGAAGCGAAAGAATCATATTGCGATCACAAGATATTCACTTTGAATTAAAATTCAAAAATGTCTTTCAAGACGAAACCAGTCAGTGAGACGGGGGACTATGTTGAGTCTTTGGATCAAACTACCACGGTCATTTTATGAGCTCCCTGCTGTTACAGCAGCAGCAGCCTGTTTGTGGTCTCAAGGTGTATAATGTTGTGGTCATGTACCCCAGTAGAAAGAAAGAAGAAGGGCCATATGTTTTATTCATTTCACAACATATTTATGTCTTTTGAAGGGAAGTTAGCGCAAATGTAATACGCTGGACGTTTTTTTACGGCGGTAAAATGTTACACATTTTCTTGCCCCGTGAAATCTGCCTCAGGAGCAGGAAGTACCGACTCAAACGTGACCAGGAAAAAGATGGACGGACGATTCTGTTCATCTACTTTGCTGCGTCTTTTGACTTTTACGTTTTTTTTTTGTTGTTGTTGTCAAAGCTATTGTCTCAAAAGCAGAAACGTTAGGCATCGACAAGCGCCATTTATTTTTTCCGTTTGACTACTTGTTGGCAGTAAGGGTTCTTCTGAGGCGCAGCTCGCTGTGTACAGTTTCTTGTGGTTCACCACGGAAAATACAAGCCTCACCTGAACTACACGCACACACACAAATGCAGACTTGCTAACTGTGCACAAGTGGGATTTTTTTTTTTTTTTTACTTGCTGAGCTACACGGGAAAATGTAAGCCTGAGAAAAATAGTTATCTTTTCTACTTATTACAGTATATGTTCTTCTATATATTATCGTTATGTAGTATTGTGAAGTTGTGTAATTTTAATTACCGCTGCTGGTCAAATTGACCCATTTTAATTTAAGAAGATTTATGTATTTGGAACTTTTTCTGCTTGGATTTTTATTTAATGAATTTTAATTATTTACTTGGTTAAATTTAGGGAAATAAAAAAAAAGTGCTCAAATTCGTCTTTTTAATTTATTCCACTATTAAAAAAAGTCCCAAAATATTTTTTTAAATATGTCATATAAAAACATTTTCACTCAGAGTCAAGTTGAACCATCTTTAAGTAAAATTAGTAAATAAAAGTTTTTTGTTTTTATTGTTAATGGCTGACTTAATTGGGGGGAATGTGAACGATGTTTTGTATTGACTTGATTTTGAAAGAACGGAGGATGCTGTCGTGGGGTTGGCCTCCGTCGCCCCTCCGGGAATCCGCTGGATTTTTCTGGTTGGCCACCGTGTTTTGTTTTTTGGACTTGCGCTAAGTGAATGTACGCAGATGAGGCCTAACACACACACAAAGTGGCACATTTTGGTAGCTCGTACGTGCGTGTAAATACGCACTCCGCACGTCTTTCTCTGATTATTCCTGTATCAGCTGCCGGTGGCGGTTAGTCGCACGGCCCGCGTGGTAACGATTAAGGATCAGTGACGATGCAAAAGCGCGCCAGCTCAAAACGCAATATGTGTGTTTACTTGTGCGTTCTAATACCGCATATTTACATTGCAAATCAGCAGCCGGCGAAGCAAACGGCAGATGCTTCTAAAGAGAGACTGACGGATGGATTGAAGGATGTGTGCGGGTGATAGAAGAAAACTGGCCACTAATGTTCTTTGCGTCCATATTAATTAATGCAAACATTCTTTTTTTTTTTTTTATCCCATAAGATTCAAGTCTCTCATCCATCCTTCCAATCAACCAACAAACCATCTCATCTACTGTATCTACCATGCATCCTTTCAAATAACCAGCTATATGTCCTTCTGTCTACCTATCCATCTCACATTCTGTTTATCAACCAACCAACATTTTTCCTAACAAATTTCCCACATCCCTACCATCCTTCCAACCAGGCAACAATATATCTTTCAATTTAGCGTCCATCCCCTCTAATTATTCATTCTATGAACTCTTTAAGGTTCACTGTCATGAAATGCATGATTTTTAGTATGTTATTAATGAAAAAAACGGCAGCCGGTATGGACCCATCCATTTTTTTCACCACAAAACATGATTTTGACGTATATGGCTTTTTGTAACTCCAATCATGAAACTCCTTCGAGGGATTTGTTTTCGAGAAGAAGCAGAAAGTGACGTACAGGGCAGTAGCACACTCAGGCGGGCTCGTATGTTTCTATTAGTTTTACTTGCGGGAATGTAGCTAGCTCTTTGTTCTTTCGTGTTAGCCAAAATACCGGCTCATTGTATTGCTGGATGTTGCTCAAACACTCGGGAGGATGGATTCGCTCTTCATACTTTTCCAAAAAAACCAGTTCGGCGAGAGTTTTGTGGGTTCCAAATGACAGGTAGGTGTGTATAGAGCTACTAAAAAAAAACAATAGTTGCGGAGGCAACGCTATCCGTAAGTCAGGGGTGCTAAATGTGTCGACGTTCCACCCTGGGCTAAGCTGTGAAAGGTGGCGCTCGCGGGTGGCATTGTTTATCACCGCCGCAAAGGTGAATCAGGCAGATAGCGAATGTCCCCGTGTAACGTCACAGACATAAGATTAACCCAAAAGGGCTACCACTTGAATGTCGAATGACATTTACGGAATTTTGCGCATGGATGATCCGCTCTCCGCTCATATTTATTTTTCCATACAGACATTGAAGTGAATAATGGTACATGTATTTTTCATTACAATATCTATTTTAGAATGTTAATAGGCATAACACTTGACCTTTAAACACCAAGTCTGCCCATCTCATGACCCTTCCAACCAACAATATACGCTTGTATTTACCTATCCATCCTTCCAGTTGACTAATAGACCATAACTCGAACCAGCTAATGGACCTATCCATCTTCCGAACCAACCCTCTAACCATCTACTGTACTCACCCATCTACTTACAGCCATGCAGCAAAGTAACAAAACAGACCAAATCCAACCATTTTGTATTGCGAAAATGATAAATGAGATGTCAGTGAGGTTTCAGACGGTTTCACCTGAGTATCTTGTTCCACCCTCTAAAGAATGACAGTTAGAGATTGTATTTGTCGTAAAATGTGTATTTAAAGGTCCCAAAAGGTCTCGCAGCGGAGCCTACCACTTCTATTTTGGGACGATAATTACACGCTGAAGTCGGCCACTGCATCATTATTACAGATGATCGATAGCAGAACCGACGCTGCCACCCGACCTGGCTTGGACACAAACCCCAAAAAGAGCCATGCTATGCTATCTAACGACAACACTCGAGTAAATAAGACGTCTCCGCTTGTCGAATGATACATTCCCCTAGGAACCAAAATAAAACAAATGACTTATAAACACACGAACGCACATGTATGGTAAGAATATATAAATACGCACGCCAGCCAGCGTTGACAGATGACCTCTCCGACGTGCAGCTTTGCGGTTGGACGCACGGCAGCAAGGCCTCACAAAGGATTTGGAATGAGTCCACTCGCAGTCCTACGGATGGTAGCACTCTTGCTTGACCCCCCCCCCCAACCCTCCACCCCCACCTCTGCCGCCCTGCTTGGATTAGTCCGGTGGAGCCCTGCCACGACGAAAACGTCGCCCTCTGGCTAAGACGTTACATTCAAGTGTACTTTTTGGGAGTTTATAGGCAAATGGGAGGGGATTTTCTTGGCGTAGTACGCTTGCGGTCCGGTTCTGCGACGCCACTGTATGGAAAAACACAAGGCCAGCAGGTTGCTTGCAGGTTTTAATGTGAGTACATCAATTTTTAGCTTTAACATTAATTTGAAACATGCGAAGTTGGATGCTTGTCTTCCCTGAATTCTGAGAGTTCCGTAAGTACTGGGGCGACATAACTTGAATTTCAACCTAGGTCAAAATGCCACGTAGTCTATTACAACTCTATGTAATGTAGAATAACTAATACTTTGGAAAGTGCTATGCAAACAATTTCTGCTTCAACCAAAATGTTAAAAATTAAAAATATTAAATTGAGTCAAAATTGTATGACAGTGTTCCCAAGGATGAGCTCGATAAGGTTTAGTAGTTTGTGACCCTTTTTTGTGACCGATATCTTTCAAGTAGAGAAACCCAGGCAACCCAAATCCTCTTTTAAAATTGTGACCCCATGGGTTCCATCCATCCATCCATCCATCCATCCATCCATCCATCCATCGATTTTCTTTGCCGCTTATCCACATGAGGGTCGGGGTGAGTGCTGCAACCTATCCCAGCTATCAACGGCCAGGAGGCGGGGTACAGCCTGAACTGGTTGCCAGCCAATCACAGGGCACATGGAGACAAATCACGAAATCACGCCTAGGCAGAATTTAGGGTGTCCAATTAATGTAGCATGTTTTTGGGATGTGGGTCGTAAATGTCTGAAACAGATCTTTAATCGCCATTGACAAAACATCAGGAACCCAATGACAAGGCTTCAGACTTTGCATTTGTATAAACAGATTATTAAATGAACGTTAATCTCAACACGATTCTAGTTACCCACTTAGGTAATAGGATTTCTTACAGATGCCTGATGACCTATGGAAAGACGTATGTCAGCCGTCTCAAATTCCTAAATATCCAGTAAACGTGAGCTGTTATCAGCTGAAACGCGCTTGCGCCCCAAACTCAAGGCTTATTTCTTTTGAGACGACGGAGGGGGGGAAAAAAAGCATCAGGCGCTAACATCAAATCAATAGGCGCATCAATGGCAGCAGCGTTTCCCCAAGATTAAAGAGAAACTCCACGAGAGAGCTGAGAAGGTGGCGCACTAACGGAGAACAAGAGCGTGTCAATGAAAAGGGCTTTTATTGATGTGATGGATAAAAAGGTGGACACGTTCTAATGGGGCTTTTTTTTTTCTTCTTTTTTTGCTACGAGTTAGCACCTTTAGTCCATTGAGTCCATTTGTGTGTATACCCCTTTTAAATACTCAGAGTCGTATCTTCTAAGATGGAGACTTGTCATTTTTTTTGCTTGTCATTCTGAAGCCCACTCTACATAATAAAACTGTAGTATTTAGCTCCTTGTTTACACAACAGCTGAGGTTTTTTTTTCCCAAGTAAAAATAACATAACAGGAAAACAGTTGTTCAGTTCGCACTCCATGGCTGATCAAATTTTAATTTTCAAGTATTTCTGGTAAATTTTGGACGAAAGGACAGGGTTGATGACTTAAGTCAACATCACTTCCTACTAAAAATGGACAAAATTGGAACAGTTTTGGCCACCGTTTAGCAACACTGTTATTTTTTTGCTGGAAACGTAACGTAAACACAAGTATCTTCAGTTTACATTCTGCTAGTGTTACAACCAAAACTCTAGTCGTAGTTTCTGTAAAAGTCCAGCAGAGCTGTAGTACCTACAAACTGTGAAGCACTTTTGAAAACTCAGCTACTTGATTGATAACCACATGGACGTGGCCAGAAAAAGATTTTTAGAGCCTGTTCGGAAATGGAAAAAATTTTGCAAGCCTTCAAGCCAGGCATCTCGAACTGGTGGCCCGTGGGCCATTTGTGGCACACGAGGCGTGTTTTGCGTTGGCCACATCAATATGAAAATTTAGTGTTTGCGCGGCCCTCAAGTTTTACATGAATGGCACTTCTACGGTGTTGTGTGTGGAGCTGATGAACCGACCAATCACGGTGGGGTACATGGCGGTCAGGGGCGTGATATTGACCTGGCTTGATACAAGCAGAGAAACATTTTTAGCGAGTGAAATGTACAGCGGCACTGATACACAAGCATCCTTGTTGATCTTATTTTGTGTTTAAAAATGTTTTTTTTTTTTTAATTTCTAATTTAAATTGTGCACGGAGGCTGCGGCCCAGCCTCAGCCAGACTCGGCCTCCAGCGGTCTCAAGGTAACTTGAGTTCGAGACCCCTGGTTTTAGCCGGCATCGGTATGTAGCGCACCAGATGTTGCATCAAAAGGGGAAGTCTTTTTTCCACTTTAATTTGTGACTGATGATCTGTGCGTTTCGCTGAAGATAATGAGTTTGCTAACACTTCATTTCTTGTGACGCATCACTCCTCAACCAAATCGAACCCATTCCTTGACTGTATCTTTCACACAGAACGACAAAGTGTGAAATCCAAAGGAATGAAAACGCCTGCAGTTTTTGCTCGACTGGCCACCTATGAAAATGATTCTGAGCCAGTTCCAAGCTGAAAACCGTTTGCGCCTCTTGCATCAGATGTTCCGTACGTAAATGAAAACCATCAAAATCCTGCGCGATATCCCTTCGGAACAACTTGTCACTAGCTCACTGCCAACATTCAAACGGCGCAGCATCTCTGGAGGGACGTTGGAGGAGGAGGACACGGGATGTAGTTTGGAATACATTCAGCCTTTCAAAAATATTCCTCAGAGTAGACCGCAGGACGAGGCCGAGAGCCGAGCCAGCCTGCGTGGTTGCAGGCTTTTGGTTTTGCACTCGCTGTCTGTAGCCACATCAGAGCCTTGAGGCCTGTGTAACGCGATCTGGATGGGCTGAGGAAATCCACCACCCCGCGCCCTCACCCTCTTCCTCCCCCCTCGGATGCAAGGAAGGCCCTCAGTTACAAACAATTAAGAATTCGGAGGCGCAGAGACTTTAGAGCTAATTGTTTTCGCAAATCTTGCGTCTGCGCTCTAGTCCCTTTTCATCTCCTCTCACGGCCCGCTTGATCCTATACATGAAGAAACCATGTGCGATCTGTAACCCAACCTAGTCCGACTACAGTGACGGCCGAGACGAGGACTCTGTGCGAGTAGTGTCTTTGACGAGTAATGTCCCAAATAATGACTTGAAGTCATATTCCGGCGCAACTGTGAGCAAACGGTATCCATTATGTGGGAAAAGCAGCAAATCCCCCTCGAGGCTTCATGCCAAAACCACTTGCGGCAACTTTGAACCACCAACGGGAGGCGATGTTTTTCCAGGTGTTTGAACTTTGGAGTCAACACCAGAGTTCAGTTTTTGAAATTATGGTCCTCCTTCCATCTGATTAACACGTGATGTTGTGTCTTCTTCTTCGATGGCTCACATCTTCTGTCACTGATTGGGATAACCCAAAAAACAAGTACAGTCGGTCCTTGGTTTACAACAAAGTTCTGTTCCTACTGGGGAAAACTTACAAAAATTTGCATGCAGGTCTGCAGAGCGTGCGCACAGTCTATCACTAGCCCATGCTAGCCTCACGCAGCAGTAAAATCTGAATGATGGTAAATATTTGCATTAAGAACAATTTTAGGCCATAAATCTTGAACAATTCACTGAAAAACTAGAAGTGAGGTGCTAACTAAGCATGTATTCTTGAATGCTCTTTTCAGAACCTCGAAGTGTCGCATGTCTGGACCGTTAAAACCAGAGGACCTGCTCTCAGGGACTCTAATTACATTAGAGGATTTAATTAAATCTGTAACGGTAATACTAACCATTGCAGCTTGTTATGGTTTGTTGGTAAACATGTCACTTGTTAGCAAGCATTTTTGGTCGCTCCAGGATAGAAACTGTTGAAATTTACGTCGGTATCGTAAACGTAAACACTAATCAGGAGAGTTGGTGTGTAATTTCATGAAAGTCTCCTCTTGTAGACAGAACATTAAATGTTCCTGTGAAGATGCATTATTTACATAAATTGCAACTGCAAAGTGGCTTGGTATGAAAAAAATTCTCATAAACAAAAAAAATGTACTGTTTCTTACTATGTTGTGTCAACTTCCCTCTTATATCTTCTGGTAAACTTTGCCAAACAACACAGCCCCCCTCGAAAAAAAAAAACAAAAAAAACATCCTAGAGTTACAGACAGCTGGTGTTAGCTTTAGCGTTTTACGGATGTTTGTGCGGCGTTTAAGATCCGGGAAATGTGAGAGTCTGATATCAAGAGTGACAGCTTTCATTATGACTGACGGCTCAGTCATCTCGATCATGAGAACGAGCCCTACCTGAAAGGTCATTTTTTGTTTCAATTTTCCATCCATCACCCTACTGTCCTGTTGTGTTGAAAGCACTTGCCCGAAAATGCATTTCACCCATGATACAAGACACCGGTGCTCATGTCTTTGTGGGATGCCACAAATTGCAGCACTGGGTTATGTGTGAAAGTCTTCCGTTAGGCCTCTAATGCGACAGTTTTGCTGGGTCTTTGTGTGAAAGAGGCTTTCGAAGCGAAAACTGAGGTTGTTTGTTTTATTTAGGGGGGTGGGCACCTTGGCGGGGCATTGGTCGGTTTTGGGGGGTTTGTAGCGAGGGGATGTTGCTTTTTTTAAACACGGCTGCACTGTTACGGCTGTCCCGCTTTTGATGTCAACCAAGGCACTCATTTGGACGAGGCAATGACTTCCAGATTTGGAAGTGAGCGTTTAAAGGGGGCAAAGGGTGTGTTCACGCTGGTGTGTTGTTATACTTCACCAACAAGCTAATGCTATGCTAACAAAGCTCACATTCATTCCATAGAACTTTTATCCATTATTGCAAGAACCACTCATCCCAATGGCCACTGTAAATGGGTTCAACAAACTTTTTTTTTACAATCTACTGCTCATAATTCTGGACTGAGTTGTGTAACTTTTATGGATTGTCACAAATTGATTTGGAATGCTAATGAAAGCAAATTATCTGTGGAGGTGGGTTCAAAGTCTCTTTTTTTGGGTTTTCATTTTTTTTTTGTCTTTCCCACTCTCCTGGCCACAATTCTTGACAGATTCTCATCATCCTTGTGAATAACTGAAAATCTTTTTGCTTGTAAATGTGAACAGAAGAAAATGGCAGATATTAAATTAGCTTGTTTGTGCTTGGCCTTTTATGCAGTACTGTTCACAATTCTCGAATAATTCTTATGAATTCCTTCTAACTTTTGGATTTGAAATGCTAATAGAAGCATATGTTTGATGTACATAGCTAGGCTTTGAGATCCGTTTTTTTTTTTTTTTTTACTTTCCATTGGTCACAATTCTAGACTGATTTTGTTGTTGGTGTTGTTTTTTTGTAGGAAATGATTCCAGCAATCTATTTGATTTGTAATACTTTAGCTGTGATGGCTGTAATGCAAGGAAAACATCTCCTGGTGGGGTGAGCTTTGCACCCCCTGATGAAAATGTGCCGTTGCGAGCATTAATCTCGACCATCTTGTTTTGGTCCCAAATCTGCTTTCTACACCTCTGAAAGTTTACGTTCCACTTTCAAAATAAAACAGAAAATACGTCACAGGAAGTGTGCGAATAATCCATTTCCTTTTGGCTGATGACATCAAAGATTAATGACTTCAAAAAGAGCAATTACTTGATCAATTGGTTTAAGTGTGTCAGCTAAATGCGTACATGTGTTGTGCGTGTGTGTGTTCTGCGTGTGTGTGTTTTGCGTGTGTGTGTACTTGAAAGGCCTTTTTGAGTCATGTTCATGTTGGTATTGTCGCGAGTGTTTTATGTCACTGCTCAGTGTGACACTTAATGAAAGCTCACATTGTACTTGTTTGTACTGATGCAACAGACACATGCTAAGATGCATGCTAAGGAGCGCACACAGACACTCACACACATACACAACTAATATATTCTTTAGTTGTCTTTTCATTCCATTAAAAGCGGAAATTAAAACACTCGTCTCTTTGGTCCTCCATTGGCCCGAGTGTCTTTAATCTCACCTTTGAGAGAAGATGAAACATTAAAAGAAATTAAAAGACCGTGGGTGAACCCGCCCTTTGTCACCTGAATTAAAGAAATGCTAAAATTGTCTTAGTCAAAAATAAATAAAAATGAACACGCTGTCTTCTGCAAGTATATAGTGAACATTTGCTCCTCTCGGGATTTAGGGAACAAGACCGACACAAATAGTAAAAATTGTGCGTAATTACCTATATTGGGTGGCTCATGTGCAAAAGCAGTCGTGTGTTGATTAGATTCCAGATGAATTAATTTTGTGACCATGCTCATAACTCAAAAGGATCATATCTAAAGTCATCTCTCACTGTTGAAATGAATGATAATGCCATGAATCCATTCCAGGCCCCCGTAAAACAACAACCAAAAAGCTGTAACTTGTTTTTAAAAAAGAAAAATGGCACTCTCCAGTGTTGTATTTTAGATCAATGTAAAGTAATAACATAATTCAAAAGCAGTTTTTGCATCATGATTTCAAGCACTGATTCTGCAACTCCTTCTGGTCTGCAGGCTTTGGCCACCAGGGGGGCAGTATAATACATAGACAGGTAGAGTATCCAAAGATAACTCTCATTAAGATACAATAAAATCATTTTTCACAGAGGATAAAGAATATATACCTGTGTGAGCATTGCTATATTATCTGTCTACATATGTTGCCGCTGTTTGTTGTATTTAAATAGGCATTACTAAATAATTGACATTGCAACAATTAATGCTAGTTCCATCAGCCCACTAATGCTGTTTTGCATCGTGTTGGCATCCAGCTAGGAGACTTTTGTTCGGCCAAGTTATGTATTTTGCTTAAATACATAACCTGTAATTCTCTTTTTTATTGTTACTAAAAGTGGCACCAAAAATGCCAAAGCATGAGGCCTTGTCCTCTTTTGTGAATTGTTTATATCTGCCAAGCTGCTGCATGTTGTGAAGTTAGCTGAGCTTAGTGACAGACACAACAAATGATGGTCTTCTTTTAGATGCCACTAAGTACATACGCGAGTTAATGTATTTAGTTTTTGGGACATTTTTGTTTGTTGGTGTACACCCAAACTTTAGAGACTTTTTCAAGTTAACGGCAGCATGTTTACATACATCCGCTAGCGCTAGCACAATCTTGCTGGGATACATTACGTTTTGTTGCGTGCTTGCGAGCCGTATCATATTCAAAGTATGTGAACATACCTCAAGCAAGCCTTGAATTAAAGTTCTCTCTCGAGCCACCAACACACGTTTTTCCCCGTTTACTTCTTAGAATAAACACGACGCCATCGATTGTTGTTGTTGGGGCTATGGTAACGAGTGTAACTGATCGCATTTAAGCTGACAACATAAAGCCCAATTATCATTTAAAAAAAAGAAAAAAGGATGAGGTGGTATCAAAATAGATTTTATTGCAGTACTCTGACACAGCGCAACCATGAAAGAGCACATTTGTCTTGTAAACTTATTACGTGACTGTTGTCTCTCCCATGCCGCCGAGATTTTTTTTTTAAATAATACAGTACCACATAAAATACTTGGAAAAAAACCTCAATATAAATACTGCTACGGTATATAAAAATAAATTAGCCTTTGGATTTAGATATACTGCTCACGATGGCGACGCCTGAGTAAATGTCTTTTGTGTTTTATTGGTCGGCGAATTATGACAAAGCCGATGGATAGCATACATGTAAAATTCTAAATATCGTCCGATCGCGATGCAGCACAAACTCCGTGTCTCAGTCCCACGTCTGCTAGTGACAGATGAAGCCTGTTGGATTTTGCCACTTGATATTGAGCAAAAAGCTCTGCTTTTTTAAATCTACCCCCAAAGTTCTGTGACTAAAGCACATTGTGTGTGTTCTGCAAGTATTATACGTGTGCACACTTGATTTTTGTGTATGGTGTGTAAGTGTTAGTCTGTGCGAGGTGGGTTGTGGGGGATTTCTCCTCCTCACTTAACTACAGAGCGGTCTGATAATAACGGGGTTGGGGCGAGCGCCTCCCCCCCGAGCGCGCTCAGAAAAGGCGGATGGCGCTCTGGAAGCCACTTCAAGGGTGGCTAATTACGACGAGGAAGTGAGGACGCACAGATGGGACGCTTTTTTTTTTTTCTTCACCCTCTTTTTCGGCAAAACGAGCTCAACACGTGAAAGAGAAGCCGCAGCGACAGATGTGCGCGTCTGTGTGCTCTATAGTTAGCGTGCCAGTACGTTGGTAGTATTTTTCAAGGAGACTCGACGACACAAAGCAGGAATTCAAAGGTGTTTTAGCGCCACGCTAACGCTAATTCCCGCTGCAATTGGCTGGAAAAGATTTTGTTGAATTGTACAAAATATAAAAAGTAAGTTTCTTTCGGCTTGTCCCTTTCGGGGTCGCCACAGCGTGTCATCTCAGATGAACGCACATATGTTTGGCACAATTTTTACGCCGGATGCCCTTCCTATATTATGGGTGAAAAGAATATTCATATACATATTGTTGTAACAATTATTAGATACTATGTATACTTATATTAATCCCTCATCAAATCCAAAATGTTTAATGTTTCTAAAATGTGGCAGATTATTTTGACTTCATATACCCCTTATCCTCACCAGGGTTGCGGGCGTGCTGGAGCCTACCCCAGTAATGTTTGGGTGCATCCTAAATTGGTCGCCAGTCAATTGCTGGCCACATGTAAAAATTCAGAAAAAAACATTCACACCTACAAGCAATTTAGACTCTTTAATGCACCTACCACACACGTTTCTAGGATGTGGGAGGGAACCGAAGTACCCGAAAAAAACCCACGCAGGCACGGGGAGAACATGCAAACTCTGCACAGGCGGGGCCGGGATTTGAACCCCAGACCTTGATAATAGTGCACTGTGCTGGCTCTTTTCGAAATATTTATTTGTATTGTACTGATTTCAATCTTTCATCAACTTTATTTACGATATTATTTTCTATGTGGGCGGCACGGTAGATCAGCTGGTAAAGCGTTGGCCTCACAGCTCTGAGGTCCCGGGTTCAATTCCGGACCTGCCTGTGTGGAGTTTGCATGTTCTCCCCGTGCCTGCGTGAGTTTTCTCCGGGTGGGCACTCCGGTTTCCTCCCACATCCCAAAAACATGCAACATTAATTTAAACACTCTAAATTGCCCCTAGGTGTGATTGTGAGTCCAGCTGTTTGTCTCCACGTACCCTGTGATTGGCTGGTAACCTCCTGCCCATTGACAGCTGGGATAGGCTCCAGCACTGCCCGTGACCCTCGTGAGGATAAGGGGCAAATAAAATGGATGGATGGATTTTCTATGTGATTTGATGTTATGTTATTACTCAGACGTTATACATACATTTAAATCCCTTTTGAAACCAATGCCAGATTAGGATTAGGCTTGTATATATTTTATCTATATGTAATAAATTGCATATTTAATGTTTAATTGCATATATATGTTTTTTTTACAATTACAACATTACAGCTTTTTTTTTTTTTTTTTAATGACTTGCTTATATGGTCTGTGCTATGATTTTATCATCCCGTTTCCGTCATTACAAATTGCTTGCATCCAGGTGGGCCAGTTGTTTTTCTTTGCGTTCTTTTCCTTCCCTCAAAAGGTTATCTGTTATCCCATTGTGACTTTCTTTACCAACATTTCACACAGTTGTTCTTGTTCTTCTCGCACTGTTACAGTCCAACAAGGTTTCTGTGGTGCAGCAACCCCACGGGATGCACCCGATCACGTCGCTGCTGCCCTACGGCAACGAGCACTTTGGCACCAGCCCCCCGCACCTGCCCACTGACATGAGTCAGAAGACGGGTACGAACACACACGCAAACGCGCACAAAAAGTGAGGGATGTCAGGCTTTCTGGTGAAATTTCATGATGAGCCTCGTACACATGGTTTGACCTCTCAATTTTAAAATGACACGGCTTGCATGTTGCAGAATTTTATCAACAGCTTGACAAGGAAATACTGGAAGAGTCACAGAGAGGCAAAGAATTGGACACCCTTGAAAATATTTACGGATCATAGACCTGCCGTGAATTTTGCCATTCAGATCCTTGTTAGAGAACAGTTAGACCAAAAATAATACAATTAATAAAATACAAACCTAAAAACATGAATTAATTGGACATTTTAGGTTCATCATGAAAATTCACCCAAATTCCTAACATCAGGTCAATATGACATTGTGTATATTCACAATCTGTGGGGCGCTCCCACGGTATATAATTGTAAACAAACACCCTGACTTGTAAATACTGAAGGCTGCTCACTATTTCAGACTGATATCTATGTTTTTGCTTAAAAAGGGCTTTGTTGAGTTCCTGTGACAATTTTGATGCAAAACTTTACAATTGAAAACGTTTTTTTTTCATTCATACTTATTTGAGCAAGTGTCACAAAATTTAGTTATTTTCCTCTAAGTCATTTTCTGTTTGGACTCCTACATTGCGGCTATACTTGAGTATTTTAGAGTTAAAGTATTTGCATATCTACCCTATATAATTTTCATTGCTAGGGGTTGGTGGATTTTTGTGCTGCTTTCACAAATGTTTGTTTTCTTCACCTCCCTTGGTCAACAGTTTGTGGGGAAAAAAAGTATCCAACAACTTTTGCAGTTTATCCAAAGAAAATAATTTCAGTGATATGTGTTGTTGAATTTTCTATGAATTCACTCCTTCATCTTCCGTTCCACTTATCCTCATTAGGATCACGGGCGTGCTGGAGCCTATCCCAGCTCCCTTCAGGCATGAGGCAGGGTACATCCTGAACTGGTTGCCAGCCAATCACAGGGCACATAGAAACAAACAACAGTAGCACTCACATTCATATTTATGGTCACTTTAGAGTCTTAACGCAACCTATCATCCATATTTTTTGGAGTGTGAGCGGAAATCGTACCACGCGGAGAAAACTCACACAGGCATGGGGAAAACATGCAAACTCCACACAGGAGAGGCCGGTGTGACAGTCTGAGCGCTCCCCCGTGCTGAAAAGTCTCCTTGTGATTAATGCGCATGTGCGTATATTTTGTAAACTTCTGGCCAGTCTGAAACATCCCCATCCTTGCTTCAACATGTGCCATTCGACAACTTGTCGCCGAGCATTCATGTTCGGTATGGACGTCTCAGAAAGAAGAACACTGAACACAATGTACATACATGTGTATATGTTTTTATCAACTTTTGTTTTAAGGTTAGGTTAGGATATAACGTATATTAACTCCCTCCATGTAGAAGAAGGGGAACTATGAGACCGGGAGATTTCCCAGTAAGCCTCAGCTACGTACCCAGAGTTCCCCTGTTAGTAGCACATCCGCATTAATCACAAGGAGACTTTTCAGCACGGGGGAGCACTCAGACTGTCACACCGGCATTTGAACCCCACTCCTGAGCACTCCGCGGCAGGTGTGCTAACCAATCCTCCAATGTGTCATCTAGATTTTACTGTAAATTCCATAGCAAAAAAAATAAAAAAATCATAAATAAATATCCATCCAACCATTTTCCAAGATGCTTATCCTCACAAGGATCATGGAAAAGCTGGAGCCAATCCCAACTAGCTTTGGTCAAAAGGCGAACTACAACCTGAACTAGTCGCTAGTCCGTCGCAGGGCAGACATAAATAAATAAATAAATAAACAAACACACAAATAAATAAATACATTCTAATACATCTGACTAAAGGGATGAAGGGGACATAAATCTAATGGAACTTCAGGAATCGACCACCTTGTATGTCTGAAATTCCCCCTTTTTTTCCTCCGTAGCAACACTTTTGTGAAAAGAAAAAAAAAACCGTGCGCACGCACTTTGTTTATGGATGACTAATATAATGATTCAGCTGTAAATGACAGACTGAGATACCTGCACACACACGCACACCCACTCGCACACAACAGTACACCTGGATGCGACATCTGACCTTACAGCATCTCACATGATTTTCGACAATGTTTTGACTCGGGATTCTCGTCAGTCAACATGTGCAAACGCGCGTACCAACACGCAAACACCTAGCAGGTGACCTCACCCCTTGTATCACTTGCCGGATCCTCCACACTTGCTGTGACATCATCAATTATGTCATCTATTTTGTCCAACAGTAAAGTTGCGCCCTGAATGCAACAAAAAACAATGAAACAAGAATAAGTAGATGTTAAATGTTTTAGTCATTCATAGGATAGATGCATAAAATGTGTGTTTTTGTGTGTGTGTGTGGTGTGTATATCGCCCCACACAGGCAGGTGTCGGGATTTGAACCCCAGTCCTCAGAACAGTGAGGCCAATGCGCTAACCAATCTTTCACAGTGCCGCCAAAAAATGATCAATAAAATATAAAATGGAATCATAAATGAATGAAATAGTGAAAAAGGTAAAAAAAAGAGAAAAATATAAATGAAAATGAAGGCGATATAATCCTAAATATATACTAATTCAAATCAAGCAATTAAAATAAAATGGAAAATAAAAATAAAATGATTAAAATGAGGAAGAAAAATACTAAATGTAACAAAAGTGCAGTTTAAAAACAAAGAGTAAATAAACTACCATTTAAAACATATAAAAACTGAATAACACAATAATCACATTTTAAAGTAAATAAATAAAATGAACGCAATGAAATAGTAAATATAAAAACATTTCAAATAAAATTGCATGGTTACAGAATAAACCAGAGTTGTACATAATACAAGTAAATACAATACTAAATAGATAAAATGAACAAAAAGTAAATAAAAATAAAATTAAAAGGTAATCGAAAACAAGATAGAAAATTCACCCAAAATGATGAAATGATTATCTATCTATCTATCTATCTATCTATCTATCTATCTATCTATCTATCTATCTATCTATCTATGTAATATTTATACACACACAACACACACGCACACGTATATGTCTATTGTATGTGTGTATGAATATTTTCAGGGATGCAGGAATTAATTGAACAACACTTTGCAAATACAAAACATCTATAGTTGCTTGAAAAAAATTTAAACGAATGAAAGATTTTAAAAAAGAAAGGAATTGCCCAAATAAAACAAAACAGATATTTTAAAAATTAAATGGGTAAAACCATTAATTATTTTTATTATTTATTATCAATATTATGGCGGCACGATGAATCAGCTGGTAAAAGCATTGGCCTCACAGTTCTGAGGACCCAGGTTCGATCCCAGCCCTTCCTGTGTGGAGTTTGCATGTTCTCCCCGTGCCTGCGTGGGTTTTCTCCGGGCACTCCGATTTTCTCCCACATCCCAAAAAACATGCAACATTAAATGGAGACTCTAAATTGGCCCAAGGTGTGATTGTGAGTGCGACTGTTTCTCTCTATGTGCCCGGCGATTGGCCGGCGACCAGTTCAGGGTGTACCCCGCCTCCTGCCCGTTGACAGCTGGGATAGGCTCCAGTACTCCCCGCGACCCTTGTGAGGATAAGCGGCAAAGAAAATGGATGGATGGATTAACATTATTATTATTTTTTAAATATATTTTTAAGGGTGCGAACAGCATACATCGGTTCGCATCTTAGCTCAGTGGCACGCAAAGACACTAACAATGTGTGGGGGAGGATGCAGGGATGTGTGGAAGTGCGACGAAGAGGATGATGCATGACGAAGGGCGTGGTCAGACAGACAGACGTAAGAAAAAGGGTGACGATGGAGAGACAACTGACTCAGCCGCCGTCTCGGTTTTGTTGTCTCTCTCTCTCTCTCTCTCTCCCTCGGGATCCCGAAAGGAGCCCTCCCCGGAGGCAAGTTCCAAATTACAGTCATCTGCAGGCATTCCTGCACGGCAAACACTTCTCAGTGAACACGGCGGGGCCGAGATAAACTCGAGCTGCTGCATGTTTGACAAATGATTTTCTTTGAAGGGCCGGCCTGACACCCAAACCTCTTTAGTGAACAAAGAACAAGATGACGGCCTGCACGGCCGTAACTGTCGATGTTTCTTACGCTACCCAAGCAAATAAGCAAAACAAATAAATAAGAATAAAAAATACAGTGCTACATGGACTTCCAAGTTATGAATCGTCGCTTGACTGAATTTTGGGTTGTTGCTGAGCCAAAAATTGACATACAAGCGAGTTTCAATCACTCACAATTTGAGATAAATTACAAACTCAGTCACGAAACATATAACACTTAAAATATGTCATGTCATTATATAAGCCGCTTATCCTCACAAGGGTTGCAGGAAAGCTGGAGCCTATCCCAGCTAGCTTCAGGCGAAAGGCGGGGTACACCCCAAACTGGTCGCCAGTCAGTCGCAGGACAGATATCGAAGACCATCACCGAGCGGGAATCGATGCCGCGCTGCCTGCACCAAAATCAGGCGTGTGTACCACAACACTCATAGTGACTGCCACCTAAAATATATTATAATAAAAGCTTGATTTAAATTTTTTACTTTACATTTCTTTGCCAAGAAGGTAAACTAATCATGTTTCACTTAGAAAAAAAAAAGAAGACAATTGATTCTGCACTTTCCTTATTCGTCACACACTTTTCCCAAGATAAATGATAAATAAAAAGAAAAAAAAGAAGAAACATTTTGGTGATATTACACTACACACTGGGCAACAAGGTTAATCTAGTTCTTTCGTAAAAAAGGAAGACCCACCTTGAATGGTGCACAATGGAACTCTTTATTTAGCATTCCCAATTTTTTAATTTCCAGAAAATCTAAGTCTATTGATGTTACACTACAAACTATTAATATAAAACTGTCCTAAAAAGAAGATAAATTAGTGTGAATTGCTTCCATGAAAGAAAAAAAAAAGTAAAATTATTGAGTTAGCATTTTCCTAATTGATGCGATGCTGAAAAAGACAAACGACACAAAACTAGACAGAATTCAAACTATGGATGTTACACTTTCCTAAAAAGAACAACACTTCATGTTGCAATTTCTTAATTCATCTTACAATTTCTTAATTGATCATTTCTTTCCTAAAACAAAAAAAAATTTCATTTCCATTTTATCTGAACTCTAACTTTGGAGATGAAATGTCTCAAAAAGAGACCCAAAAAGAAATATTTCCACCGTCTGGGCTGTTGCACAAGAGGCTGAAAGTAGGCATAGCGCCACCGATTGTTGCGGAGGTCAAGAAAATTGAATTGTTAGCGGTGCAGTACAATTAAACGCCTTTGTTGAACAGTTTCTAGTAATGTTTAAGATAATGTAGACAAAGATGCAAAGCACACACCACCCACACTCTGTAATGCACACAATGGTAGTTTGTGTCATGTATTTGTGTTCTTGTGGGTCCTTAATATGAGGTTCCCACACTGCTAATAGTACTAATTGCACTAATGGACTCTATAGCCAGGGGGCCACCGAAACAACCTAATGATGTGCTTAAAAATGACAAGTGCACGTGTAGTTGTCATACTGTGTGTATGTGTGTATGTGTGTGTGTGTGTGCCTGCAGGTGTTCACAGGCACCAGTCCCAGGACCTTTCAGGATATTATCCACTCCCTACAGGCGGTGTTGGCCAGATTACGCCCTCTATGGGTTGGTGAGTGTCATGTACACACACACGTGTATTATCACACACCACCCGTGAGTGACTCCTTTGTGAACTTGTGCTGACCTCGTTCAAAGTGTAAAAGCGCTTATTTTATGCTCCTTTGGTTCTGAGGCGAAATTGTCCCACACTTTGACGCTTCAATAAAGCAAAGCAAATGTATTTGTATATTTATTTTTGCGTACACCAAAAATGTTACTCGGGAGAAAAATGTGAATATATGACTTCCCCCTGCAGTTGAACTTTTAGCATACATGCGAACGCATGAATAGATAGTAGGGGCTGGCAATTATGGAGAAAAAAAATAATAATCACAGTTGCTTTGACTGATATTGAAATCAGGATTAATCAATGATTATTCGCTGATTAAAAGACACATTTCGTCAACTGTCAAATAATTTGGTCCCTCCGCTTGTGATCTCCGGAATGTGGACAACTCGAGCGCCACTTGCAGAGAACAAGAAAGTCTTGTGATCGCTAACCAGCCAAAAATCGAATTATCCCCAAAAAGGATTTTGTCTGATCTTAAATGACAAGTTGTTGATTGTTTACCATTTACCATACCACAAAAATTGGGATGAAATTAAAAAACTCCATCACAATTTAATTCGCGCATATAAACAAACATGTAAACATGTAACTCCAAAACGTAGGTTTTATCATATGCAAAACCTGAACGTTAGTACCTACTTTTTTGCAACGTCCACCATGTGCAAAAATGTCATACATTTGTTTTTTGGTTGGAGTCTTTATCCAAAATGAAAGACCAAATTCAGTAAAAAGTTTCTCGAATCCAAACATTTGTAACCTAACCAACGTGGTGTTGAACATCAGAGCTACATGTTAACTCATTTGTACAATACAAATGAACATAGTAGTAAATAGTAAATTAGAAATAAGTTTAATAAATAAATATTTGTGTTTAAATTATTTTTTTAGATTATTTGCTATATCATTCTGTTGTATTTATTTACTATTCATCTTTGCTTTTTTATTTTATTTATCAGGATATTTTTATTCTATTTAATGTTTTGTTTACCTGCACATTTTTATTTTCTTTACTATTTAATGTTCATTTACTGACAAAATTATTTTTTTTAAATTTCATTTACTATCTTATATTTATTTACTTTGTATTTTTAATTGGTTTTGTATTACCATTATTTGTGACATCCTGTTTTTAATTTGTATTTTATTTTATTCAATTGTTATTCAATTTATGACATTTAACATCAATCCTCTGTCGATGTGGATTAGTTCCGATTTGAGTAGTTCACGGATTACGTCAAATGTCACACGGATTTCAAACAAAGTCTTTCTCCCGATATTCCCGATTGCCAACAATTTTATCTTTGTCGGACAAGAAGTCTTCGGCGAGGAATTACGACCGGCTAATCCTCTTTAATCCGGATGATCTCCTTGTTCCAGCCCCTCATCATGATGTTTCTTTTTAAGGCGAAGAATCTGCGAAAATGCCAAAGTTGTTGTTTTGCGACAATGATCTCGGACGCTTCCACAGTCCCCGATGTTGGGCAGATTAGCCGGGTTGAGCTACTTGGGTTAGCTTATTGTTGTTTTGTGCATTGCAAGAACGTGTCGCATTACAACAAAACATATCGTGCGCTGAATGAAGTCAACACAATTTTTAGCACGCGTGTGAAAACACTAACAGTCACAGGTAAATGTTAGTGCAATTGGATTTTTGAACACATTTTTTAATCCTTTTTATTTTTTTTTTTTTAATTCCATGTGTTTATTTACTATTTTATTGTGTTCATTTGTCAAATCTGACTCAGGTTTGTTTTATCTAATTAGTGTTTCTTGTTTTTCTTTCATTTTTTTATTTATTCCCTATTTTGTCCAACCAAAACCAGATTTGAAGCATACTCATTTTATTCAGTATCAATATTTATTCATTTTTCATTTTCTTTGTACAATTTCACTTAATCACTCCCACTGACGTCTTAAGAAGTCAAATATCCATGTTAGCCTGGCAGCGAATGAGTAATGGTTTTTTTTTTTATTCAATTCATTTTGTAGTATTTTTATTTTCTTTTTTTGGTGGTATTTATTCAGTACTTTACTGTATTTACTCCCACAAAAAAAAGACAAATAACAAAGATGGGAGTCAGAGCATACCTGTTTTGTTTAATTACTTTTTTTTTATTTACTACTGCAGTTTGTAGATTTTTTTGGGATATATTTTTTATTTGGTTTTATTTTTTTATTGTATTTACGTAAGTCTACCCAACCTAAATTTAACTTCTATCAGATGCATTTTATTGTTTTATATACTGTATAGTTTATTCAGTTTATGTTTAGAATGGGGTGGCACCGTGGTTCAGCTGGTAAAGCGTTGGCCTCACAGTTCTGAGGTCTCGGGTTCAATCCCGGACCCACCTGAGTGGAGTTTGCACGTTCGGGCTCCAGCACTCCCCGCGACCCTTGTGAGGATGAGCGGCAAAGAAAATGAATGGATAGATGTTTGGAATCTAGCTAATTTTGTCGATCCATCCATCCTGCATGTGAATATTTCCATTCATCCAGATTGTTCCATTTTTGTCTCTTTACTTTCATCGCGTTTATTATTTCACTGTATTTACATGGGTGACCAAATGAAATTCAGACTTGTATCATATGTGTAAACATGTTACTAACTAAACGTAAATTAACGTGTTAGTCCAGATCTGAACATTTAGTGCCGGGGACACATTGAAACTCAAGTTTTGGCTTTTGGTTTTCCGCCGTCTGTCCTAAATGAAACTTTGAACATACGTTGCATGTCATTAGCTTGGTGGTGTGTGATTTTGTGTGCGAGTGTGATGTGTCAGTGCATTCATTGGGGGGGGGGGGGGTAAAAAGCAGAAAATTTGTAAAGGTGGGCGGGGTATACCACATATCAAAGGCTCTCTGGCGTGTGTCCCGTCCACCCCCTCCACTCCCCGTGGTTTGTGTGTATTTGTGTGTGAGCCTCATAGTGGCACACCGCTGTCAATGGTGACCCCCATCTCCCCCCCCCCCCACACTCTTTTGGACTCCCCTACAGGGTTTCCCGATGCTTCACAGCTTCAAATTAGATTCTCCAAAAGATTCTTTCACACATGCGATTTGTTCCCTGGAAACCTCTTTTTTTTTTTTTTTTTTTTTACTAGCAAATGTTTATTTTGCTTCAGTTCATTTCATTGCTTCATCCAAGACAATATGAAAAAAGTAATGGAAAAAAAATACTTCCTCCGTTTAGTCTGTGTGGTAAAAATTATTTATTTTCCAGTTGTATTTGACAGATCGATAGATAGATTTTTCAACAGTCTACAACCTAATCTCTGTTCTTTTTTCTTTTCTGTGCACTATTGAAAAACTACCGTACTATTACTATATTGTCATTTTATTTATTTAGCATTTTATTTCAACATGTTTTGATTTGGTCTCTGTCTTGTTCATTTTGGGTGAATTTTCCATCTTGTTCTCATTTACCTTTTAGTTTTGTTTTTAGTTACTTTTGTTCATTTTATCTATTTACTATCATATTTACTTATTTTATGTACAACTCTGGTTTATTCTGTAACTATCCAATTTTATCTGAAACGTTTTCACATTTACCATTTTATCGTGTTCATTGTATTTATTTACTTTTAAATGTGATTGTTGTCTTATTCACTGTTTGTATTTGTTTGAAATGGTAGTTTATTTACTCTTTGTTTTTAAACTGCACTGTCGTTACATTTAATATTTTTCTTCCTCATTTTAATCATTTTATTTTTATATTACACTTCATTTTAATTGTTTGATTTAAATTAGTATATATTCAGGATTATATCACCTTCATTTTCATTTCTATTTTTTTTACCTTTTTCACTATTTCATTCATTTATAATTCCATTTTATATATTATTGTTCATTTACTGGCGGCACTGTTAAAGATTGGTTCTTGCGTCGGCCTCACTGTTCTGAGGACCCGGGTTCAAATCCCGACACCTGCCTGTGTGGCGTTTGCATGTTCTACCCCTGCCTGCGTGGGTTTTCTCCGGGCACTCTAATTTACTCCCACACCCCCCAAAAAAAATCCATGGCAGGTTAAGTGGAGATTCTAAATTGTCCATAGGTGTGCTTGTTTGTCTCTATGTGCCCTGCAATTGGCTGTCAACCAGTTCAGGGCGTACCGACCTCCTGCTCGATGACAGCTCGGATGGGCTCCAGTACTCCTACGACTCTAGTGAGGAAAAGTGGCTCGGAAAATGGATGGATGGATGTTTATTTACTGTATTATTTTATTAACTAATATTTTTTTTCAACTATCCATCCATACATCCATTATCAGAAGCGCTTGCTTTTTTTAGTTTTGTAGATTTCTTTTAAACTTATTTTTAATTGTAAAAGTGCATTCAGTGTTTGATTTCATTTCAAATGTACTTTTCCATTATATTTACTTCACTTAATCACTGTCGTATTTTATAACTGCACCTGCTTCCTGTTTTGTGTTTTTTTCTTTTCAATGTATTTCAGTTTGTTTGTTTGCCTTTTTTTTTCTTGCACTTAAAGGTTGTGTAATGTGGTATAAGTGAAGCACGTTTGTGGTTGTGCTGTGGTAGGCAGAAGCAGACGGTGTACCCCGCCGCACTATCCCCGTCCGGCTTCCGACAATCCTTCCCCTCCAACCTTCCCGTCGCCTCGTCCTACTGCAGGTATTGCAGCAGTTAGCCAGCTCCACCGCACCCACCTGCTGCTGCTGCTGCTGTAAAAAAGTGCAAAAATGTTGCTCCCCAAAATGGCAACAATTCGCTTCTTCTTTGCTGAAGTGTATCCATGTGCGAGTCCCTCGCCGCCGCTTTGATGTGTCGTTTTGCTTTCTCTTTTTAAATGACGGTAATACGCGGCGTGAATGTGCTTTTTATTTCGTCGCAAGTGTTGCCCGTGTGCTGCTTTGTTGTACACGTCCATGAGGCCGGATAACTAAAAATGACTCAAGGGTTTACTACAAGTCAGAGAAAGCATCCTAAATAAGATCAAATTTCACTGTGAAAAATTCTTCCTTTAATCCATTTTTGATGCAAGATAGCAAAAGTGTCATGCCAAAGGAATGTTTCACTCATGGGTTACTCATTTTCGGACCGGTTGCCAGCTTGTGCAGTTTCAAACACACCAAATTATTTTCTTCATCTATTTATTTGATTAGTTTTGATTTGAGTTTCCAGCTCTAAAAGAATTATTGTCATTTCTTATTCCAGTTTTTTTTCTTCTCCTGCGTTGTTAGCTAAAAATGTTTGTTAAGTATTTCAAAAGGGAAATATATGACAAGTCAGTGCAGTTTAAATGTTTTTTTTATATTTTTGATTTTATAGTTAATTATCCGTGTGCCGTTTAAAGATCATTTGGATTTTTAAGTGTATTTGCTTTTATATTTTTTCTTGTTTGCATTTTTTTGTTGCTAGGCTATGTAGATGAAAAAATACATCCATCCATCCATTTTCTCTGCCGCTTATCCTCACGAGGGTTGGGGGAGTCCCGAAGCCAATCCCAGCTGTCATCGGGTAGGAGGCAGGGTGCACCCGAAACTGGTCGCCAGCCATTCGCAGGGCACACGGATACAGACAAACAGTCGCACTTACAATCACACCTCGGGGCAATTTAGAGTGTCCAAATAATGTTGCATGTTTTTGGAATGTGGGAGGTAACTGGAGTGCCCGGAGAAAACCCACGCAGGCACGGAGAAAACATGGAAACTCTACACAGGTGGGATTTGAACCCCAGTCCTCAGAACTGCGAGCCAGACGCTTAACAGCTGCCACACCGTTCCACCGAAATACATCAAATATATATTTTAATTGAAGATTAGCTTGTCCATTGGTGTGAGTGTGAACAATTGTCTGTTTCTATGGCTGGCGATCCGTTTAGGGTGTACCCGGCTTCTCGGTATAGACTCCAGCATACCCGTGACCCGAGTGAGGATAAGCAGGGTAGAAAATGGATGGATGGGATCTGTAGAGCTTCATTGTTGATGCTGCTGCTCTTTTCTAACATCATTAAGCTACCACGCCCTCTAGTGGAGTGTTGCCAGTATGTGTTTGTGTGTCGTGTATAAATCCACATTGAAAGGTACCAAATGGGCTGAGCTAAATTTTGATTGGTGAACAGGGAATGTTACAAGACACCCTGATTGTTGTTCAGCTTCTCATCATACTATTTGGCTTAGCTCCTCTTCACTTTTCGTAATCAAAACTTATGGTTATAATATAAATATTTATATTTGTGTGTACGTGTGGTTGTACAGGTTCTCTCACTCTCTGATGCTGGGCCCGTCCGGCATGCACCCCACAGGCATCCCGCACCCTGCCATAGTGCCCCCTTCAGGCAAACAGGAACACGAGCATTATGACAGGGGCATGTACCCGTAAGTACCAGTCAGTTGGCGAAAACTTGCATACTGGTTTTGTTTTGGGTTCACAGCTGTGCCATTGCTAATAGTATCGTAGTAGTAGGGAAGAACCCCAAACTTTATAAGTTCAGTTCTGATGTCGCGGGTTCGATCCCGGCCCTGCCTGTGTGGAGTTTGCATGTCCTCCCTGTGCCTGCGTGAGTTTTCTCCGGGCACTCCGGTTTCCTCCCACATCCCAAAGACGTGCAATAATAATTGCACACTCTAAATTGTCCCTAGGTGTGATTGTGAGTATGGGTGTTTAACTTAATGTGCCCTGCAATTGGCTGGCAACCAGTTTGGGGTGTACCCCGCATCCTGCCTGTTGACAGCTGGGATAGGCTCAGCACTCCCCGTGACCCTCGTGAGGATAAGTGGCAAAGAAAATGGATGGATGGATAGACTAACCTGGACACCACGGTTTATTGTTAGTGCTCGGTCCAGTTCTAAGGTCACAATTCAAACTTTTACATATTCCAACATGAGTAAACAACTATAAATCACATTTTAAAATAAAGTAACCCTAATTAACGATTGTATAAACAAATGTAAAACTAAGTTTCTTTCGGCTTGTCGCGTCAGGGTTCGCCACAGCATGACATTGCAGATGAACGCTCGTATTTGTTTGGCACAGTTTTTACGCCGGATGGCCTTCCTGACGCAACCCAACTTGGGGAGTAGAGGCCCCAGTGAGATATGAACTCGCAACCCCTGGTTTACCAAACCAATGCTCTAGCCACTGAGTTATGGGGCCTCCTTGTATAAATCTATGTATAAATAATAAATAAATGATTCATAAAACAGGTCTCATTAACCCTGTACTGCGTTTCGTAAGCAGAATGTCATCTCTTTTTTTTTTTTTTTAATTTTGTTTTGCTATGACAAGTCTGGATTACCTCCTGTATTTGTGGACCAGCCAGGACACGGCTGTGTTTTGTGTTTGCACTCACGTCAGTCAGTGCTCATGGTACTCTGCAGAGACATATGAGAGTATCAAAGGCTCCCTTCCTTCAACTTAAAGTCAAACTTCAACCAGAGTTGTGTCATCATTTTGATCATATGTCAACTTGTAAAAAAAAAAGCAAATAACACCTCTGTCGTTGCCATGCTGAACCTGGATCGGTTCCTTTTGTAGTGGCTGTATAGAAACCTAGCTGTCATTTGGAACCCAAGAAGCTCTCGTCCTTTGCACCTGTGCAATCTATTTGTCATGACAAACCGGGTCATTTTGAAAAGTATGAAGAATGAACCCATCCTCCCGAGTGTTCGAGCAATATCCAGCAATGCGACGAGCCGGCATTTTGGCTAACATGAAGGAACAAAGAGCTACCTTCCCGCAGGTAAAAACTAATTGAAAGAAATTAGTCCGCTTGAGCGCGCTACTGCCTCCAACGTCACTTCCTGCTTCTTGTCGAAAACAAATCCCTCGAGAGGATTTTCATGGCAGAAGTTACAAAAAGCCATACGCGTCAAAATCACGTTTTGTGGTGAAAAAAAGGATTGGTCCATACCAGCTGCCGTTTATTCATTAATAACATACTAAAAAAATCATCCACTTCATGACACTTGACATTTAAGGAGCCCAAAACCAATACGTAAGTCTCCATCCTCCTCTCCTCCCATCAGGAAGCCGCACGTAGAGGCCAAGCGGGAGAAGGAGCCCAAGAAGCCCGTCATCAAGAAGCCCCTCAATGCCTTCATGCTCTACATGAAGGAGATGAGGGCCAAGGTCATCGCGGAGTGCACGCTCAAGGAGAGCGCCGCCATCAACCAGATACTCGGACGAAGGGTATGCAAATGCACACAGATGGATGGACAAGAATGAAAGAAAAAAGAAAAAAAATTCTATAATTGCCAAAAACACAGGGAATGCAGCAGGACAAAATATTAAATAGTCACATAGTTTGTGTTCATTCAGATAATATACCATTACTCATATCCAGGATTAAAATGAATTTAAAAATAAGTCATCTGATCATTGTTACCTTCACCTTATATACACGGGGAAGACTTGTCACAAATGCTCAGTTAATTCATAAATTTTATGTGTTATGTGCCACCCCACAATCTAGTATAATAATTTGCAATAGTTTGATGTTTTTATTTGCGATTGCCACGCCTGAAATGAGTTGTGCGTGCGCGTGTGTTTGTGTGTGTGAGTGTAGTGGCATGCGCTGACACGTGAGGAGCAAGCCAAGTACTACGAGCTGGCACGCAAAGAGAGACAACTTCACATGCAACTGTACCCCACCTGGTCTGCACGCGACAACTATGTAAGACCACCGTTACATCTTCATCATGACCATCACCCTCCTCTTCCTCACACACACACACACACACACACATACATACGCATGGCAGCACAGCACTTGTTGCCTTAAGTGTGCTGTTGACCTGTTGCAGGAGGCGGCAGCCGAAAAGAGTAAAGCCGATTGGGTAGGGACTCGTCTTGTCTGTGCTGGGGGAGGGGCGTGGCCAATACGCCAGCGTGCATGAAAGGGATTGTGGGTAAAGCAAACGACGGCCGCACGACGTTCCCTCCGCATGCTTCCTTCCTCGCGAGGGGCGACAGCGGCTTGCATGTTGCTATGGTTACCAGCTCACGCCACAAACACTTTTACGACGACGGTAATGATGATGATGTCGTATTCATACTTGTGGGACACTTAGGGACACCTGTGCTGTTCTATCTAATTATGTCCAATACAAAATTTCCATAATGATCATTTTTCAGGGGTTATCATTAGTTAAGTTATGTTATGCCTTCACTGTTGTACATTTTAACAACAAATAATGAATTACCTAACATCTTTAAGAGGAAAAGCGCATGACATCTGTTATATTTTTAAAAAATGTTATTTTATTTTCAATATATTTTTTTCACATTGGAAATCAACTTTCAAAAAGTAAATTGTTTAGTTAACATTTTAACAAATTATTTTTTAAAATATATATTTAAAAAAAATAAACTGTTTTTAAACTAATGAAATAGTACTCCTTTCAGTGGTGAATATATTTGTTTTATTTTTACATTTATAATATAATGAAGAAAACAGTTTAAATTTACCATTTAATTAAAATATAAAACCAGACTATATGACAAAAATCAAAACTTTTTTTAATGAATTGTGAGAACATACTCTATCATTTACTCATTTAAATTTAAAATTATAAGTGTATGAAAAGTTCTTGTACGTGTTGAAAAAATGTTGTATTATTTATGCCCAACAAAACTTGCCACAATAGAGTTCTGTATTTTTTTTTAATATAAATTGTCTTGTATTGGATGTCATTAGAGTGTCAAGGTGTGCCTAATAAAATGACCGGTGCGAGTTGTCCTGCAAACAAGCTTTTTACTACAAATGTGACCGAAGCTAATTAGCATATTTGTATTATGATTTCTAAACTTAATATTTGCTAATGGTTTGGAATTCTCACCCAGTCAGTCAAATCGTGTTTGTCGTCTTGCAGGGAAAGAAGAAGAGGAGGAAAAGGGAGAAGCAGCAGGACCCCAACACAGGTACAAATGCTAATGCTAAGCTAATAACACGCTAACATCGCAGTAATGCCACATTTTAAACGTACACGCGTATAAATTAAAAGAATTGAACATAACCGCCATCTTGCTTGTGCTAACAGCAAATTCACCATCTTGCTAGTGCTAGTAGTGTAACCGCTACCTTGCTAGTATAATACTATCATACCATACCATGCTAACGTTACAGTTAATGCCACAAGTACAAATAGAAAATTGAGCTAACAGCATAGCTGCCAGTTCACTAGCGCAGGCAGGTAGCTGTTGACCCCGCTATGCTAGCAGTGTTACATCAAACCATGCGAGTAAAGGCAGTATAACTGCTACCTTGCTAGTATAATGCTATCATGTGTTACAACCATACTATGCTAACGTTACAGTTAATGCCGCATCTTAACTGGTCACAGGTACAAATGGCAAAATTGAGCTAACAGCATAGCTGGCAGTTCACTAGCGCAAGCAGGTAACCGTTGACCCCGCTATGCTAGCAACATTACATCCAACCATGTGAGTAAAAGCAGTATAACTGCTACCTTGCTGATATAATACTATGTAATGGATACTACAATTCAATGCAAATGCCACGATAACATTGCATCTTAAACGTCACATAATTAGAAAATTGATGCAACAGCAGAGCAGCAATTTTAGAAAATAATTTTGGGGTGAACAAGGTTTTTCAAAAAAATAAAAAAATGGGTCATTAAAAAATAAATATATAAATGTATATAAATGTAGAACATAAATATAGCGAGGTGCCCTTAAAAGTAAAAGAAACGTTTTTCACACAATCTGTAAAAGATGCAATTTTTCCACCTCTCCCCTTCACTGTGCTGTCTAAAAGGCACCAAGTCGACCCAATATTTTTCCCAGGCCGTATCAGGATTTTTTTTCCCCCTAATGCCCGCTTCTCCTGCCACGCCGTGTTCATCGTCTGACTCATTTTTCATTCGTCAATAACAAAGCCGTCATTTACCAACCTGAGCGGGAATGTCGGGGCCCTGACAGAGTGGAGCAGAGGCTACATTAGGGGAGTTTTACCACGATGGAACAACTCCAGCTCATGCCGGGCTATTGTTGAACACAATTCGCACCTTCAATGTCAACCCGGCAATTTTGCGGCATCGTAAGTGGCAACAGAGATAGAATGGCACCTGCGCGAATGTGACATCTGACACTCACTTCTACAGCTCGATTGTGTTGAAAGCAGTTGTCATACTAAAACTATTTTCTGCCTTTCGAGGTAGTATCACAGCTGAAATAAAAGTTTTGGGCGGCAGATGTATGAAAGCAGTCAGCGGGGTGGAAAAAAAAAACGGGAGTTTAACACCCAAGTCTCACTTTCACACCAAAGCCGATCTGGAAATGTTCCTCCTCAAGTATCAGTTTGGTAACCGACACTTCTCCTTTGCTGGGTTATCGTGTGAAATTACCGTTATCGCGTTGACGATGTTGTTGTTTTTTTGTAGGTTTGTTTTTGGGAGCAGGATCTCTTTGTGAAAAGGGGAAATATCCATTACAGCAGAAACTAACCCAAAATGATGGGATGCAGTGTTGCTACGTGAAACTTTTGCTTGGCTAGGCTTCTGTGTCAAAGGCTGGCTAAATCTCGTTTTCCAGCTCTGATCTCTGCGTGAAAGGACCTGACTAACTCGTGTGTATTAACAGTGTGCGTTTGTTCCTAACGTTTTCACCGCATGGCCGCCATTTTGATGCCTGTTCTTCTCCTTGTGTGTCTTTGGTGGTGGTGGTGGTGGTGGTGTTGTTGCGGCTCAGAGCCTGGCTCCCCTAAGAAATGTCGAGCTCGCTTTGGCCTCAAGCAGCAGACAGATTGGTGCGGTCCCTGCAGGTGTGTAATACCCACCACCACGTACACCACCCGCTCACCTGCTCCACAGCGCCCCCCCTGAGCCCCATTTCAGCCTGTCCGACAAGACAAAGACTGACTTCGATTCCGCATTTGTTGGTGTTGACGGCTCACTGCTTGCTAACGCTTCTAGCCTCTATGCTAACTATTCTAATTCTGCTCAGAAAAGTCATTTTATTGAGTTATGGAAGGGACTATAGGTATATAGTAATACATGTGTATGTATAAGTAAATCTGGATTTGATATTTTTTAAAAATGTTACTCATATAGGGATTTTATTGGGCGGCATGGTTTCGCAGCTGTAGATTGCTTGCAGTTCTGGGGACCGTGGTTCAATCCCGGACCCCCCTGTGCGGAGTTTGCATGTTTGCGCCGTGCCTGTGTGGCTTTTCTCCGGGCACTCCGGTTTCCTCCCACATCCCCAAAACATGCATTAATTGGACACTCTAAATTGCCCGTAGGTGTGATTGTGTGAATGTATGTTTGTTTCTATGTTCCTTGTGATTGGCTGGCAACCAGTTCAGGGTGTGCCCCGCATCCTGCCCGATGACAGCTGGGATTTGCTCCAGCACTCCTGCGCCACTCGTGAGGATGGATGGATTTTATTGTGAATATGCATCTGTCCATTTTCTTTGCCGCTAATACTCACGTGGGTCACGAGGAGTGCTGGAGCCTATCCCAACTGTCAACGGGAAAGAGGCGGGGAACTGGTCGCCAGCCAATCGCAGGGCACGTGAAGACAAACAGTCACACCCACAGTCACACCTCGGGGCAATTTAGAGTGTCCAATTAATGTTGAAGGTTTTTGGGGATGTGGGAGGAAACCGGAGTGCCCGGAGAAAACCCACGCAGGCACAGGGGAGAACATGCAAACTCCACACAGGTGGGGCTGGGATTTGAACCCTGTTCCTCAGAACTGTGAGCCAAATGTGCTAACCAGTCACCCGCCGTGCCCATTGCAAGTATATATTGAAAGAAATAATAATAAATCAGTCATACATATATTTTCTTTTTATTTAGATTGCTGTAAGTAGTTTTCATTGACAATTAATTTTATTTTACATTAAAATGAGGAAAAAGGGTGATATTTTTCAGTATGAAGTAAAATAGAACTCAAAGTTATAGTTCTGTATAACTAGTATAGTTGTTCCAGACGGCTGTGTTGTACTTGTGTATGTTTTGTGTGGTACTGTTTGTATTTCTTTGGTTATTGACGTTGTGCCATCCGGGTTTATTCCCAGATAACTGTCTGTGACTGTCCTTAGGAGGAAGAAGAAGTGCGTTCGCTACCTTCAAGGAGGAGGCTGCGCGAGCCCAACTTGTTCACATTTAAGTGCCGTAGACTCCACGCCGCCACCCTCGCCCGGCACCGTGGCCCGGAGACCCCATTTCCACCAGCATCAGCAGTGCACTTCTCACCCCCTTTCTTCCACAAGCCCGGGCAAACGAAAGCACCCGGAGCAGCCGCCGTCGGCCACGTGACTCGGCTCGCTCGCTCGCTCGCTTTCCTCAGCGGGCGAGGGGGGGGGGGGATTCGTATCAAAAAGTGTATTTACAGCAGGGAAATGTTGCATTGTTCCGGGGGGGGGGGGGGGGGGGGGGGACGTCCACACAAACACAGATTGTTAGCCTAATAGCATACTTGTCTTTTTTTTTTTTTTTGTATTTTTGTGTGTGGAAAACAAGAAAAAAAATTAACAAAGGCAGAAAAGTCCCAATGCCTCAAGTCAATTTTTGCGGAACTTAATGACTTAGAATATACACAAACAAACAAAAACTTTGACTGGGAACATTAGTATTTTTTATTTATATTGTGCTGATAAGATGATAGAAATGGCATTGGCTAACTGTGCTATGAGGTTAACAACATTTTCTTTCAAAACACTTTTCTATTCTGTTTTCTACATCCATTTTTATAACTGCATCGATAGGAACAGATTTTATTTTGTCGTCAAAAATTGGACAATAGTATAATCGCTCAAATTAAATAATCTAAAAACTACATTTTTTTTGCATACACAGAAGACAGATTTTTTTTTTTTTAGATAAAAAATTTAAATATAATTGGAACTTTTTGCCCATTTTTTTGGTCCAGTGCCAGGACACAAATTTTATATTTTAGTAAAAAAATGCTTTAAAAATCTACTTAAATACTGCATGTAAGTAAAATTTGAAAAATACCTTTTTTTGTATGTAGAAGGGATTTTTTTTTAGCTAAAATTATAAAATCTTGGGAAAAAAGGCATTTTTTTTTTGTCATTCACTGATAGTGGTGAAATATTTTTTTAAACTACACAAATAAAATTTGGACATTTTTTTTTCCTAATACTTGCACAAAGAATTGTTGTCTTGAGCTAAAAAGAAAAAAACAACAACTTAAAGCCCAAAAATATTTGATTGTTTAACTGAAATGATTTTAAAATAGTAAATAACCATAAAAAATTGTTTGGCTTCAGACCAAACTAAACATCTCAAAACACATTTACAGAAACAACATTTTTGACAGTAGCTAAAGTGTTTTGGGTATGTTTAGAACTTAGAGTTGCAGTTTCCTAAATAAAAATAATGAAATAAATGATAGGTTAAACTAAATATATTGTTTTAAATTAAATATAAAAACTGACTGGACAACAACTTTATACCAAATGATTCCTTTTTCTGGCTTCAGCAATAAATGTGAGGTGTTATGGCGCATCTCATTGCTTAGGCATGTACCCGACAGCCTAAATGTGTCATTGTAGAACAAAATATGTTTTAAAAGAAATACTTCGTGTCTGTGTGGACGTTTGAATTCATCCTTCTGTGAGAATTTGATCCAATCTTTCAACTATAATTTTTTCTTCTGGCTTATTTCTATGGTCAGAAATTTTGCTGGTGGCCAAACCTGAGAGGGATTTATATATATATTTTTTCCAAATGTCTTTTTTTTTCCCTTTCATTATTTCGACTGAATATTTTGTACACAATCTAAGACGACCAAATGGGAACTATTATATTACATGTTGTAAAGGTGTTTGTTGTTGTTTTTTTTATAAACGTCAAAGTTCCCATTGTTCTCATTAACTTTATGTAAAAAAAAAAAATGAAATGGCTTAAAAACATTTTTAGTTGCGTCTGTATTTTAAAAGCAATATTGTGTGTGTTTTTTTAACTGTACTTTTGCATTCACGTCAAGTTCTCATTTCCTCGATGTTACTTTTAAAAATCCCACCAGAATTCACTCTAATGCTGTTTTTTATACACATTTCATCAGTTCTTGTTGAGTTGACATATTATTGTTAAATAAACATCTTGCGCTTGTGTCATTTGTGAGTGCCCAAAAACTTTTCTTATTATTATGAACACTGGTAGAGGTTTAAAGGAATAAAGTGTTGCGTATTGATATAATAAAGTCTGTATGTATCAGCATCAGGGGCAAGTTGGGCCTGGCCCCACCAGATGGCGCTGGTGGAGCACCATGCAGGCTCAAAATCTTTGGCTAGTTTATCATGAATAATAATTTCCATAATTATGAATACCAATTATGTTACCAAAGCAATTCCGTTGTAATAATTTTTGCATAATCCAAATGCTTTGCCAAAGCCAAGCACAATTTCTCTCACTAAGACTTAAATAGGTGAAGAGCCACTAAAATAGTAGTACGCATATCTAACTGGTCCCAGTCACTGATCGAAAAAAAAATAAGACTGGATGGCTCATTGGCCACCAAAACTGAAGTCGCCATCCCCCATCTTGATACTCCCAAAACAACCATGCCGACCTGCGTTAATCGCCAGTTTCGTGGCTGTGAGAAAATATTACACAGGTAAATTAGAAAGATTTATTTTGACACGGTTAGTTTGTTTGTAAAGGTTTTTTTTTTCTGATGATCTTAATTCACTTGAACAAAGTTTTGTTTACGGTTGTTGTTGTTCACTGTTCACTCTCTGCTTCGCCTTTACAAGCTGACGGCGATGCCAATATTTTCCCAAACTTCAGCAGTGGATAAGCAAGAACACACATTTTCTGTGAGCTTTTTAGATGACTTTCATAATACAGAACTCTGCAAATTGAATTTGATTTTCAAATGCGAGGAAACAAGTTTAAATTTTCTGTCTGAAATAGGACGTCGGAGAGACAACAAACGAACAATCCGTTTAGCATTTATTTTCCCATTGCGAGTCCTTATTTCCAAAAATATATCTAATTGTTTGACTTCAAATGTAATGTTTTTATGACAAAAAAAAATGCTTAGTTTTTTGCTATGTTATGATGATAGTGCTTCTCATCGTATTTTGGGAAAAGCTAACGTCACGGAAATCGGGCCCGAGGTAATATGCAAGATTTCTTGGTAGTCACGGTGTTCTATGTCTTTCCTTTGCACTTTGCCTTTTTTGGTTTAACTAGTCGAATTAAAAATCCTTCATGTTACGAAAAAAATGTCAAGCTCACACGACCAGTTTCAATTCTCCATGCCAAACTGAGAAAAACCCCGGCACACGTTTTGGGAGTACCAAGATGGCGGCCAACTGGCTTCAACCAATCGACATACCGCTCGATGTGTCTGCGCTGTCCAGCCTTCTTTTTGTTGTTGGTTTTTTTTTTTTTTTTTTTTTTGTGCCCAGGTCATGTGGCCAATGGCCGAAATCAGCCAATTAAAATAGAGTGTTGTGTGACGTATGTCATGACGCAACAAACGTTCGGTTTTTGGCGGATAGCAGCTGCAAGCGTTGTCTTCATTACGAGCTGAAGGACGAATATTAGCAACCCATCAATATAAATCATGTAGATACAGTATTTTAATAAAGAATACATTTAGCACTTTTCCAAAAATGAGAAATTAAACGTTTGGGACCGCATCAGCCGGTGGATTTTCACGTCGTTCAAGCAGGGAAGAACAAAACCCGCACCTTCAACTCCGAATGGTTCAAGAGGAAAGAAAACATGGCTAACTGTATGTGTGATAAGAAAAGCGATTTTTGGGTTTTTTTTTTTTGCTTCCTTGCCGGCTCTTCATGGGGGAGACACAACATGGACTACAACGGGATTCAAAAATATGAAATATCTCTCAGAAGGTCTGGCCAAACATGTGGAGAATTCCCTGAAACTGGGTTAGCTTGGTATTGCTAACATGGCTACACAGTTGGATTCCGCTCATAAAGGCGCCATTGAAGTTCACAATCAGCAAACTGAGGGAAACAAGTACGTGCTTAGAAGAATTATTACACTTAAAACTCTGTGGTAAATGCGAAATCGCCTTATGGGGAAAAAGTGATCACCTTGAAGCAGCAGCACAGCTCGTTGACAGCACACTTTTCAGTAAATTCAACATATCATTTGAATGTGCAACTAAAATCTGTCCGATTGGAAATAAATTCAAGATAGAAACTGAACTGAAGTCCCTGCAACGTCACTCAAGAGTTGCATACTGGTGACACCCTGCAGTTGATTTATGACGACAACCTTCAGGATGCCCGCTCAAAAAATATCATCACAACTGAGTCAGAAACTTTTCAACGCTAAAAAGGATCCAGACATTTACAAGAAGCGCAATGGGCCAGCACAGATGAAATCCTTTCTATTCAAGAAGGGAACGGCTCTGGTGAGTGATTCTTTCATTTGGAATCTTTTAAAGCTTTTAGTCATGGCCTTCATTTGTATAGGTATGAATTTTAAAAAAATGTTCTTGATTTGAAATATAATTTACTGTGTAATGTTTGGTGCTTGTGCCCCGCTCAACTTCTCGCTGTTCATGTTTTCTAATTATTGAGAGAAATCATGACACTACTCAGCCTTTATATAATTGACCATTATTTAAAAGATCGTATTTGTGAAGGTCATTTGACCATTTATTATTTCAGAACCGTGTATCAAACCGGTCGCCCGTCGCATATATCAGCACCCGAGAAGTAGCGGTTGGTGATCCCTGGTGTGTTGTCTACCATTATTTCAAAAGCAAGAAACATAAATCTTTATCTTCCAACCATCACCTCCCAAAAAAAAAAAAAATATAAAATACAAACTACAATATCAGTTCTGACTTCGAAAACATGGTTAACATAAATACTTTCAATAATATAAAAATAAATTACACTAGCCAAAGCTGCTTATAATAATAATCTTTATAATAACCATAATCTTTTTCCCGTTATGTTGTCAATGCTAGCAAGTTGTTGCTACTCTCGAGTGAAGCAAATGTAGTGAAGCGAATAAACCCTTTTCTGGGTTCAAACAGCCACCTTGTTCTCAAAATGTCCAGTTTTCCTTAAAAGTCCACTTTAAAAAATGTAATCATGTCAGACAGTCGTCCACCATGAAACCTGAGCGATCACCATTGCGTTAGCTGGACAACCGTTCACCAATCAGAGGAAGTCACGGGCTAGGGAAATTCAACCAATCCGGGAATGGGAAATTGCAGCATTATGGCAAAAGATGCATGTAGTGAATTAAGTTACGTCGAGGGGTGAATGCTTGGAAAAAAAAAAAAAATTAAAAAAGCCAGGGACTGTCCATGGTGCCTCTATACATCCAACCATTTTCTTTGCCGCTTATTCTCACTAGGGTCGCGGAGAGTGCTGGAGCCTATACCAGCTGTCAACGGGCAGGTGGGGTACACCCTCAACTGAAGCCTATTTGTCTTACAACTATGATAATTTGAAGTGTACATTGAGATGGCATCCATCCATCCCTCCATTTTCTGAGCCACGATCCTCACGAGGGTCGGAGGAATGCTGGAGCCAATCCCAGCTCTCATCTTGCAGGAGGCGGGTACACCCTGGGCAGGTTGCCAGCCAATCACAAGGCACAAAGAAGCAAAAATTCAAACTCACATTGACACCTAGGGGCAATTTAGAGTCTCCAATCAATGTTGCATGTTATTGGGATGTGGGAGGAAACCGGAGTGCCTGAAGAAATCCCACACAGGCACAGGGAGAACACGCAAAACCTGCACAGGCGGGGCCAGGATTGAATCCGGGACCTCAGAACTGTGAGGCCAACGGTCTACAGCTGCGCCACTGTCCATTGACATGGCATCCCATTGAAACTAAAATCTGACTGGCCCAAAAAAAAAAAAAAAAAAAAAATGGATACACACTAAAATAGAAGTTATACTTTAAAGGATTTTTTTCTCTTGTGAACTTGTTAAAGGGCATTAAAAGTAGGTTGCGTCCCCATTTTTGTATTGCTTTCATTTTTAATTACAGAAAGATGCCCCCAAATATCTTTTTAGACAACTTTCATCTAAAAGTATTGGCCTGTGGGAAAACCTGACAAAAAAAAAAAAAAAAAAAACTGTTGAAACGTTTTATTTTCACCTATCATCATTGGTGCACATGTTGAAACCCACCATAGAAACATTCTTCCCCTTCCCAAGCCTTTAACATTTAGCAACCTAAGAGACAACATACGTCTAGTAAAAAAAATAAAAATAAAAATAAAAAAAAAAATTCATCCCATCACGAGAGGGGGGGGGGGGGGGCAAAAGTCATGAAATTCTCTTCTTTCAGTGACTACACGAGGGAAAGAAAGGGAAACGGGGTCTTGTTTATTTAAATAATGACACGTGCGTTAAAAACATCATGCTAGTTTGATACACAGACTGGAGAAGGAGAGGTGCACTATACTGTTATTATTTGGAAGGAAGCTATAAAGTCAATATTAAAGTATCAACAAGACCAGTGCAAGCAATAAAGCGAACACATTTCAATTCAGTGTGTGCATGTGTGTTTGTGGGGGTGGGGGATGCACTACTTCTCTTCGCACCACTGGTTCTCTTTGCGGACCTGCATGGGTGGGTGGGGGGGGGAGACAAAATCCATAAATGTTAATTCGTAACCTTTTTATTCCTGGAACCTATGCTCTGTTATTTGCTTTACTCCCCCTATTGAGTGTTTATTTTATTTTTTTAAGTTTTACTGGGGCACCCTCTTGTGGCAACTTAGCACTAAGAAACTATACTGGAAGAGTTCCATTTAGACGTGTCAAAACTCAAGGCCCGTGTGATGTATGAGCGCTCCCGTTGCTGAAAAGTCTTCTTGTGATTAATGTGCATGCATGTATGTATATTATGTAAACTTCCGGCCATTCTGAAACATCCCCATCCATGCTTCAACGTGTGCCATTCGACAACTTGTCGCCGAGCGTTCATGTTCGCTATGGACGTCTCGGAAAGATGGAAACAGCGAACGTACAGATGTGTATACTTTTGTTTTAAGGTAAGGTTATAACGAATGTTAGCTCCCTCTATATGGAAGAAGGGGAACTATGAGACCAGGTCCCAGTAAGCGTCTGCTCCGTACCCAGAGTTCCCCTGTTAGTAACGCATGCCCATTAGTCACAACGAGACTTTTCAGCATGGGGGAGGGCTGAGTGTCACACCGGGGGCAAGATCCAGCCCACCACATCATTTTATGAGGTCCACAAAGGCAAATCTTGTCAACGTCCATGTTTCTTGTGAAAATCTTTACCAAAATTTCAAAATATCTTACCATAAATAATGTTAATATAAGCATTTTTGTGTTACCAAACATGAGCAATGGCTGAAAAAAAACATTACCACTTGACTTGTGATTACAAAACTAGTTCATACATTTTCTGAGTAAATATGATGAGATGATTAACGATTATCGTTTCACAGTCCTGACGGCTTTCTGAGGGATACCCTAACTCCAATGCGGCCCATGACAAAAAAAAAAAAAAAGTTTGGCATCCCCTAATCTAGACAAAAAAAATAAGTTTGCTGCCACCTTGTGGCATTTGTAAGCAATTGTGTGTTAAACTGGGCGGGAGATCACACACACTATTGGGAAGACAGTGATACCTAGACTTAAGAGTATAATTTGTTCAGTGACCAAGCTCATAACTTTTGCCATATCAAAAAAATGTAAAATTAATCCATCGCTACACCAAAAACTATTTTCATACAATATAAAACATTGAACCCATTTTATAGTGTGCATACTGTTGTACGTGGGTGATGGTGTGGCCTAGTAAGTGACGTTAAGATGCGTTTGGGTACAGCACCTCCTTGCAAGGGTCGTCATTCTGCATTCCTGCGTTCTCTAACCCGCGTGCGAGGGCACTGTGTATCTTTGCGTTGGCGTACCTGGGCCTCCTCCTCCTCCGTAAAGTCATTCTTGATGTTGAAGGTCTTGCGGATCTCCTCAGGGGTTTTGCCTTTGATCATGTTGGCCACCGTCTTGCACGTCACGTCTAGCAGACCCTTGATGTCCAAGTAGTTGGCAGCCTGACGCAGTGACAAAAATATTACAAACCGCCACAGAAGTTGAACGTGTATTGTGTTATAGCTTGAAATTAATCTTGCCCACAAACATTTATCATTGCGTGTACTAACCAAATTTAAGTTTCGCAATTTGGATGTTTATAAAAAGCTCGTTCATGTTTCACTCGGCGGCAACCCCCCACAGAGGAATCTTTGATCTGTCAACAACTTTCATTACAAACTCTTGTTACTTTGTAAACATGCCGACTGACCCGTGAGCAAGCTACCGTGCGGTCTAATGACACTTGTAGTTGTATGCAAGTAAACTAAGTGCCACCAGGATTTGTATTTGAAATGTAAAGTGATCACATTTACAATAGTTGCTACAATTCGCTGTCTAAAATTCACCATCTGTGCCACCGGGCAGGGTTACTTCAGGTCAGAACCAAACAGCCAGCCAATCGCAGTAACGCTTTCTTAGTCACGTGACAAAAGCGGAACTGCGATTGGCTGGCTGTTTGGTTCTGACCTGAAGTAACCCTGCCTGGTGGCAGAGACGCTGAATTTTAGACAAATTGTTAACAATGAAATGTTACACTGAAATACAACGATTGAAAATGTGATCACTTTACATTTCAAATTCAAATCCCGGTGGCACTATAAAATTTACTTCCATACAGTTGCTCGCTTACAAGGATGAGTTCGAACAGGGTCCCTTGGTCCACTTTGAGGAACTCCTGGTCCCACACAGGGATGTCGTCCGTCCTCTTCTCCTTGTTCTCGTCGTCCTCGGGGGGAGGCGGGTCGTCCTTGTGGTGGGTGCACCACTGGATCACCTGACGCACGCACACATGCATTCCCTGGTCAAATCCGTGGCTGTCAAATTATAGTAATACTCCAAAAATAATTTTTTTCATGTTTGGAAATATAGTCTCTTTCCCACGCCACACTAAGTTCCACTTCCTGTCCTATGGTTATAGTCACTCTTTTCTGTCACGACTCTTTGAAGATTATTATTGTTATAATTCAAATAAAACAATCTAATAAAAAAAAAATAAAAGCAATTGAATTTAAATACAAAATGTATTGTAAATGAAAAAGAAACAATCTGTACAAACAAAATTAAAAACCATTTACACAATAAAATTTAAAGTTGAAATGTAAAAAAATGTGAAAATTAAAATCTAAAGTAAAAAATGCAAATAAAAAATAAAATGAATACAATTCAATGAAAATTAAAAATAGAACTCATTCATCTGTACTATGGTTCTCAATTGCCTTACCTGGACATATAAAAGCTTTTAAAAAAAACTCAATTAAACCTAAATACAATTAATAAAAAAAAAAAGACTGAATAAAGTTAAAAGAAATTCTTACAATAAAAAAATACATACAAATTAAAAACATGCACGGCTAGAACTTTAAATATAGTATAAGCGAAAATGTTTTTTCACATTATTTTTACTTTAATACAGTGCCATGATAAAGTATTCACCCTCGTCCTGATTTCTATTTTTGTTCACATGTCACACACACACACAAAGGTTTCAAATTAAACCAACTTTCACATCACTCAGAAACAACCCAAGCAAATACAAAGTTTCAGTTTTTCCAATGTCAGTTTTCAAATGGATAATTCTCCTGGATAAGTCATCATCACACTCTTGGAGTAATTTTAGTTGGTCGCCCACTCCTGGGAATGTTTGCCACTGTTCCCTTTTTCTCCATTTGTGGATAATGGCTCTGACAGTGGTTCGCTGGTGCCTGAAACCCTTGAAAATGGCTTTGTAACTTTTGTCACTTTTTTTCCTCATTTCTAATTGAATTTCTCTGGATTGTGGCATGATTAGTTGGTTCTTAAGCTTTTTGAGCATTCTTCACATTTTCTGACAGATTCTATTTACGTGATTTCTTGATTCAACGAGTATGGCGGCAATCAGATTTGGGTGTGGCTTACGAAATTGAACTCACCTTAACCAAATTTGCGGTTCGTCACAGTGACTTTGTGATTTAACAAGGGGCTGCGATTACTTTTACACAAAGGGTCAGAAAAGTTTGGATTATTTTTGTGCTCTAAAAATGTAATGGTCATTTGAAAACTGCATTTTGTATTTCCTTGGGTTGTCTCTAAGTGATATTAAAACTGGTTTCATGATTTGAAACCTGTGTCTGTCATGTCATGTCATTATCCAAGCCGCTTATCACAAAAGGGTTGTGGGAAAGCTGAAGCCGATACCAGCTGGCTTCGGACGAAAGGCGGACTACACCCTGAACTGGTTGCCAGCCAGTCGCAGGGCAGATATCGACACCATCACTGAGCGGGAATCGATCCCACACTACCTGCACCAAAATCAGGCGTGTACCACTACACCATCAGTGACTTTTATTTTGCACGTGTGATGTGAAAAAAAAAAAAATGAAATCAGGAGGAAGGCAAACACTTTTTCACCACACTGTATTTGAAATTAAAAAATCTTTTAAAACTTAAAAAAAAAAATACCTTCTTAAGAATGGCTGCATTGACATTAGGTAGCGGCACTGGGTCGTCGTCTCCTTCGTCATCCATCCCCAAATCTGTCAATTCAAAAGGTGCAGTTAGTACATTTCACTCCAACCATCATTGAAATGATGAGTAGATATTGAAAATAAATGTGATACTACCTTCTAGCATGGTTTTGATGGTAACGGACTGTTTAGCGATTTCCACATCTACCTCAAAGATTTCCCCATCTGAGCTCTGTAACTTTATTGTGGGCATTTTCTGTGGTGGGGGGGGGGGTGGGGGGACAACAACAAATCCAAAGACATTATAAATGTATCAACAGTGACATATTTGTTTATTGATGAACTATTTTCAATTACCTGGCTAGACACGGAAACAGTTTTTGAGAGCAATATTCAGCCAACGACATCAGCTGTGACAATCATTTTTTTTAGGTCAAGACCTCATTTCGCAATAAACCAAGACATCAACTTTGTTATGACTCGACGTATGGTGTCTTCTTTCGCGCAACAAGCGCCTCGCAGCTAACCATTTAGCATGCTCGTGATGGTAACCGTGCACTGGCTTTTGTGCCGCAGCAATACATTCGACGATACTTAAATACGAATATGAATATCTCAGGTTTGACGCGTTGATGTTGCTCACTGTTGAGAATATTACAGGGAAACGTTAGAAATAGAGCAGCCTGGCTAGGCTAACCTTGACTAGCATTCGAAGCTAAGTCAAGGGCCTCTTAGCAACCGCAAAAGTATGACGTCCCCGCGGATAGGGAGTAAAAAATAAATAAAACCAAAGACTGCATTCGAGCCCAATTCGTTTCTAGCTAACGGTGCAAGAGTTAATACGTACCGTAATTACGTTAATTCCAAACCCGTAAATAAAATTCCGTCCTCTGTTGTCAGTTTTAGTAAGAAAATGCCGTGACGTTGTCGGCTGAAGGGAGGGGCCAAACGCACAGAGCGAGGGCAGTTTTTTCCCCCCAATATATATCTATGACAAACGTTTGTATGTAATAAAAAATAAGCGCTTATTTTTAAGCTATTTTTAACTTCGATATTTGTTATAATTTCGCAGAAGGGAATTCACAATGATTAAATAAATGTGAAAACGTACGTATGAGTGGGTTCGTTAATAGGTTCCGGCTGGCAACAACGCTTGTTGTGAACTTTGTTCTTACATAATTTCAATGGAATTCTTTCACCAGATCAGAAAAATAATTATTAATAATAAATAAATGATTTAGAACAGTATGTTTTTTTTCAAATCTTTGGCTTCCCATTTTTTCAGTAAAACAGGGCCAAATTATCTTTTTAACCGCATTCGTGCATTAAAAATAATTTTTAGCATTAAATTGTTCTATTGAATTAACTTTCAAAAATATATGAATCGGTTATAAAAATATACAATTCAGAAATACCCTCAGTTTATGTCAAGGATGATGGGCGCTAATAAACTGGAGTTTTTATATTAGCACATGCAGGAACAAAATTCGCCAAAATATATTTCAAACAGATTAAAAAAAGAAATGAAGTATTAAACATCCCACAAAAATTAAGAGTGAAAGAATGATGTCGTCAAGGCGCCACCTTTATTATTGTTCACATCTCAGTTAATACAAGCTTGTGGTTCAAGTGCGTTCATGATCTCACACACACACACCTTCACGCATTCAACAAGACAAAACCTTGTTCTTGGGGCTTTATTGTTTTTGTAATTAAAAAAATGTAAATACTGTACTCATCCTTATTTTATGTTACAATTAAGATTTACAAAAGTGCAAACAGATCATCCTCTCATCTTTTCAACATTATATGTATGTTTTTTTCATTTTTTTGTTTTTTCCCTCAATGTCAGTCCAAACCATCAAGTGAACTTGACTGATTGATCTTCTGGGTGAGATATTTCCTAATACAAGACAAGTCCTCAGCAAATTCATAATGTCATAATTTATGGCACACACTGTTTGGTCCGTCCACAGACACACACACACAGAATTATTTCTTGCTAAATGCTTAAATAGGTCTTTGTGTGAATGTACAATGTGTGCTGCTGCTGCTGCTGCTGCTGCTGTGTCCTCCATTCCATGGCAACACTGGACTTGACTGTACAAGAAGGGGTCAGGGGTCAAAGCAGGTTACAGGAAGTAGTCTGGCGTGCGGCGGGTCACGTGTGGCTCGCCTCTACGAGGTGCCGGGTCAAACTGCAAGCTGCGGTGGGTGGGGAGTAAATGTTAAAAATGAAAAAAATATATATAATTTTGGAGACTAAAGTATTGATGGCACTTACAAGGAGTATTTGAGGGTGTCGTCCAGCTCCATGATGGCCGCCTGGTTGCCACAGCGATAACAGTAGTTGGGTGCGCTGAATATTGTCACCACGTTCCTCTCATGGCACCAGTTGTAGCCCTAACAGCAAGCGGACGTGTGTCTTGTTTCTCTTTCACACTAATGTGAGCATTTTGAACCAACGTAACTTGAGAAATGGCAGAACTGCCGACGTCGCCATTTCTCGCCTCACCTCCATGACCAGCTGGTGGGCGCGGGACACCAACGTGAGGCGGTTGGCGTGGTTGAACGTCTCGGAGATGTCTTGGCCGAAGGTGTAGCCGGCACCCCGCGGCGAGATCCCCCAACCGCCGCGGTCGTCGGGGTCCGACCACAGCAGGTCACACATGGGACCCTGAGATAAAGAATGCATTCAAGTTGGGACAAATATGAAAAACAAATGAAATACATGTAGTCATCATTTTAAATGTAATTAAATATCATGAAAACAAAATATTAACAAGTATTTACAATATGACTATTATAATGTAATATACAGTGGTGCCTCAGTTCTCGAACACAATCCGTTCCAGAAGGCTGGTTGAAAACCAAAATGTTCAAAAACCAAAGCACGTTTTCCCATTACAATGAATGGAAAATGAAATAATGCGTTCAAAGCCCAAAAAATATTTTTTTAAAGCGATTTATTTTACCTTTTTCTGATAATAAACTCCGTAGTAGAAATACATCTATAGTTTAAATCCTTTATATCATTAAATCATTGAAGAAATATATTTATTTTTTGCTTAAATTGTATGCTTTAGCCTAGTAGAGTATGCTAGGCTGGGAGTGCATTGCCGTATTTGTAGTGACTCGGCCCCCAGCCTTGTAAACCTTTTTTTTATTGACAAAAGTGCTGAATAATTTTAAACAAGCGATAATGGGGGGGGGGGGCAGAGCATTTTTTTTATTTATTTATTTAAGGGATGAGGTTAATTTAATGAACCTAATGAAAAATAGTGATTTACAATAAAATTTACATTATAATAATGCCCCCAAATATTCTTGAATTAAGATTTTTTTTTTTTTACCTCATGAGGCACTTCCTGTAACCGATCCAGCGCCCTGATATGGTCCAGCGTGTCAATGGATGGCGACAGGCCGCCGTGAAGACAAAAAATCTGCAAAATCATCAGTATTTTCGTATCATTTCTACATCTTTTTTTAGTTTATTTCTCTCTCCGTATCAAATTGTGCTTCCTGCCCCCACCCTTTACCTGAGAATCGACCAAAGCAGTGAGTGGGAGGTAATCAAACAGGTCCGTGAAGTACTTCCACACGTTGGCGTTGCCGTACTTGCGCAGACACTCGTCATAGAAGCCATACACTTGCGTGATCTGCCTGCTCTCGTGGTTCCCGCGCAGGATGGTGATGCGCTCCTGGAAACGAACCTATGGTACAAGGTTTACAACATCCCATCAACAACAACAACAAAAACAGCAACATATCATTATAAAAAGGCTGGGGAATAACTTGGCAGCTTTTGTAATACACATTCCCGCTAATGAACATTGCTTCAAACACAGAAGTGCTACATTACAAAAGCACAATCGGTAATGACAAACCAGCCACTTTGTCACTCTATTCATCAACTTTTATGACCTTTTTAATGAAAAGCAAATTTGATTGAACAAAAAAATACATGCATGTGACGATGTTTAATAATGCAAAATCTATTTTTAATCAATTAATTAATGAGGCAATAGGTAAAATACTCTATTCTAAAAAATATTCAATAGCTTCAGCACTACCAACAAGGGTAAAACAGAAAATAAAGTAATTTAAATAATTTCAGCCACTCTTTTTCCATGATAACAGAAAAAATGCGTAAAATGAGATTTCATTTCAAGGCCGTATTGCCTGCCCTACGGGATACTGACCTTAAGTGCTACAAGTAAAGTGACAGTCTCCACCGAGTAGTAGCCCCTGTCCACGTAGTCGCCCATAAATAGGTAGTTTGTGTCGGGGGATTTGCCACCGATCTTGAACAGTTCCATGAGATCGTGGAACTGGCCGTGCACGTCGCCGCACACCGTCACGGGGCATCGCACCTCCTGCACATTGGACTCCTTGGTGAGGATCTCCTTGGCCTAAACAAATAGACAAGATCAAAATGGCCATTCGTCATGTTGAGCATACTACAGCGGGGGGAAAAAAAAGTGTTTATTCTTTAGGTCTGTGTAATCTCCCAGTCATCAAAGTGATTGCAATCCACAAAAATTGAATCAATCTTCTTAGTTGATTTTGTTGTGGGGTCTTTTCTGCCTTCGAAAAACACGAACTAATGAGTCCGCCAGAGTCGACTGGAATAGGCGCCAGCACCCCAACAACCGTAGTGAGGAATAAGCGAGATGGAAAATGGATGGGTGCAGAATGACTTCGGCCATTAAGCTAATGATTTTTGTTTGGATCTGGATAAAGTTGCAAGGAATTTATTTGCATTTTGAAAAAATAATAAGAAGTTGGCAGCCATTCTGTGACGTGCACTTCCACCACCAGCACCTTTCAGATCATTTTACCTTCAGTGTGGGTTAGTTACCAAGTCAATTTCGTTGGAATTCTGGATGAAGGTATAAGAGCCCCCTGATCTTATTTTAGGGCTATTGACTAACCAGATATAAAATGGAGATGTGTTTATATTTAAAAAAAATAGTTGGAAGCCATTTTTTTAACACATTTTACCACCAACTACAGGACTGGAGTGACTTATCCAGCCAATAAACTTATACTGAAAATTAAAGTTGGCAGCATTTTGGTACCGATCTACAATAACTTACCGTCTGCTGCAATGAAGTGTATGCGCGTGTGTCTGTATGTAACCGTTTCTGTAGAATCAATTAGCGCAGTGGTTCTGGAAACAGTCACTACAGTTTCTAAATGTCTCACTCACATTTGTCCTGCAAGACAATTCAGGATTCACAGTGACCAATCTTTCAAGACCAAGAACACAACTGAGACAAGCGGTCTTCACCAAATTAAGTTCAACCTCAGAACATCCACTGCATAACTGATACGCTAACCTCTATATACCGTTTAAAATGAGCTCCATTACCGCTAGACGCATCTGCGTGGTACCTCACTCCATTCCAGACTTCTGGGAAAGAACATTTGGCCAAATAGGTCAACATCAAATTGATGCTGACAAAGTGCTCAACTTGGTCAATTGCTGTGCCAGATGGGAGAACCCTGCAACTGTTGACCTACTATATGTTTAACACACTCCGTACTAAATGTGGCTTGAGTAAATATTGCTGATTTCAATGTTTCCATAAAGTCATCAGTAGATACTCGAAGATTAACCTTTGTTATATTGCAACACAAATTGACCATTAAATATTTTTTCTCTTTCATATATGCAGTTCGACTGGTTCTGGTAAGAACCAGGGTTCAAATGAAGTTTGGACGTTCTGCCCGTGCCTGCGTGGGTTTCCTCCCACATCCCAAAAACGCATTAATTGGAGACTCTTGATTGTGAATGTGAATGATTGGTTGTTTCGATGTCCCCTGCGACTGTCTGGCGACCAGTTCAGGATGCACCCCGCCTCAAGGACCCACGCTTGACGCGGGTGAGTTCCAGGTTTCATACTTTTTTTACTATCTCGTCTAATCTGGGTGTTGATGGTGTCTAAAATAGGATTTGTCAGAAGAAGCAAACTCAGTGCTTTTTTCCCCCCGCCACTCACATTAATCCATATGAAGACAGCTTTATGCGCCCAAAGGTCCGAGCATCGATACAACTGGGGATGGTTAAACTTCACAACCGCAGGCCATGACTTCACTGAAGGCTGCTGCCTGATGGCCCTTTGAGGTTGAACATATACTTGAGGGGAAGAACAAACTGCCACAGTCAGCAGATTTGCCAGATGCTCTTGACCGCCATGACAACTCCGAATTAACCCTTGCGCCAGCTATTTTAGTTTGACAGTGGTTGCTAATATCAACCAAGAGTGAAACTAGTGTTACAATTCAGTAGAAACCACGTCAAGCCTCCAAAACTGGTCATGCAGATGACTTGGAAAATGACATCATGCGCCACACCTTCAATGAGCTCATCGCACGTAGGGAAAATGGATTAACCATTGCCTTAGCAACATAAACACCGAGTGCACCAGGACAAATAAAATTGAGTTAAACCTGATATTTAAAACCGTCCACACCTGAATGTCATTCTCAATTTTCAAAAAATGCTCTGGTAAAAGATTAAAAACACCTGGCCTAAAAAGGTACAAAAGTTACCAGCAAGATAATTTAGCCACCCTATTGACAGATACAATCATTGTAAACATGGATTAAAAAAAAATATATTTCTGTCACTCTCTTTTAAAAAAATGTACGGGTATGGTCACTCACAGTACCAGCATGAGAGGCTATAACTAAGCGGCTAATAACCAATAATGATTAGATGCGTGCAAATGTCCCCGGCTGATGAACAAGCCTCAACTGTGACAGCCACGGCTTCGTCCTGTCAGGTTGACCCCGGGGGACAAATTTGGGTGCGTTTTCTCGGTTTGGGGCAGAAGACATCGGCATCTTAGCTTAGCCAGAACAAATGGTCTGTAATGCTAAGCACTGGTGACGTCAGGGGCGGGGTCAAGGATGTTTCTCCCGGGTCTGGGTGTCAAAGCTGGCACATATCCAGATGTTGCTTAGATTTCAAAAATGTTCTTTATTTTTTTTAAATTAATGTTCAAGATATATGTAATAATAATTTTACTTCACACTGGAGGGTTTATTGTACATATGACTTTTGGAGAGAGTCTTCCTTTAAGCCTGAATTAAATGCACATATTTTGTGATCATCAGGCGTGAATTTCTACAAGAGCGCACATAACCTTGTCAATGGATATCAATGTTCTCTTATCTAAGAGCTGTTGTGTCAATCATAACCACCTGACTGGAGACCGTCAGGAAGGTGGAAATAAAACATCTCCTCGCTACCTACCCTCCTCTTCTTCATCCTCCACATATCCCAAAACAGAGACGCTCACGCCTGTGATTCACTGCGTTAGACTGAGTCATGCGCAAGATCCTTTTCCGGCAACAAAAGGCCTTCGAAAGGCGATGGAGAGAGCAATCAATCGAGTCCACCCACACTTTTTACAGCTGGTAGGGTTCAGTGTCGGTCGCCGAATTGACGTAGCGCGCAGCTACGACGCCGTTTGCTACGTTACAGGAGAGCTCTTTGCAAAGCCTAAATAGTGGCACTATATTTGCTAAGCGGAAAGTAGTTCTGAAACCATGGGGGTTGGAGATGATTGGGTTTAAGAGGCAGTTCAGACCTGAAAAGTCGACCGAATAATCGAAGTCGTTCGTAAAGAGCGGTTACTCAGAGGCGTGAAGATACTGTGACTGACTTGTCTTAGCCCAGGTTCCTGCCTCAGCAACGAGCCGCCATTTAAAAGGTCAAAGCCGGGCTCCGGCGTCAGCAACTGCAACCTGCCCAGCAACCAAGCAGTAACAGATCAGACCCGAGCGGACTCCAAAATAGCGTTGTATCCGAGACCTTCAAAATACGCGCATTTTTCTGGAATTGCAACATTTTGAGACGGTTTGACCCAAAACGCTTGTCCAAAAACAGTGCAATGCTGTTATTATGCATCAAAACAAGTGAACATTTTACCATATTAAGATCCTGATGAGACATTTCAAATCACACAGTTAGATGGTCACAAAACAAATGTTCTTACAGGCATGATTTGGAAACTTGTTACAATCGTAGCTGGTGATGTCACGCCCCCTGACAGCCAATCGCTGACTTCATGCAACAATCAAGTCATTGCCAAATTACTTACCGTGCACAAAGTCACTACTGCGTAATACTGTATGTATAACCACACCTCACAAAGCACCAACGCTGCATTAATCGCATTATCACAGCAGCATTCCATCACCGAGCCGGCAGATTCGAATTGTAAATTGCCAATATGTCACGTACTTCCATCCTACAGATTCAGAGAACTCAATAGTTTCCAAAGTGCATCGCCCCAAACGTCGACGACATATTTCCGGCACCACTTCATTAAACGCATACCAAAGATGTTGATGAAAACTCATCATCATTCATCCGTGTCAGCTGGCAGGAAGAACTAACTCTTCAAGCTCGACGTGTCAAACTATATTCATGAGAATAAAATGTAAGTTTCTGATGCAATGTAGACTCTAGCATAGTTAGCACGCAGTTTACATGACTAGAACATTATCAGACGCTAGTGCTGGTTCACTTTTTCCTGTGCTTCCACTTTAGCTCCGCTAACTTTGCCTCTGAAACGTTGTCCAGTCCCGCTGCCACGTTACTGGCTTAGAAACTCTGTGTGAAGGGAGCGATTGTATTACTCTAGCGGGCCACATTGTAGTTACGATTTCCCCTCGGAGGGCCGTCATGACTGTGAAACCGTGAAAATCTTTCACCTCATCATATAAAACACATTAAATTTATGAGCCGGTTTAGGAATCATAAATCAAGGGTAATGGGGTTTTGAACTATTGCTGATGTTTGGGAACACAATAATGCTTGCAATATTGCAATGTTATCATTTATGCCATGACAATTTGGAATTTCGGGACAGATTTTAACACAAATCATGGAAGTTGATACTTGTAATTTGCCTTTGTGGGGCACACAAAATCACGCGGAGGGCCGGATCTGGCCCCCGGGCCTCGAGTTTGACACCGGTACTTTAGCAACACAAATGCCGGCCATCCTTGTGGAATTTCCTCCAAAACATGGAAAGAGGGCTTCAAATGCCTAACAATTCTCCAATACACACACACAAAAAAAAAGCTTGATGATGTACATGACTGCTCTTTTCATTTATAATGTTCCATTTGCACAAAGTGAGGTTTTAGGGCAAGTGACGCCATTTGAAAGCAAAGTTATTTTGACAACATTGCCCTCAAGAACACGTTGTAATTTCAGCTTGGTGGTGGTTTTCATTTAAAAAGTTTGTCAACCAAACGGGAAAGGGGTTGATAGAGCAGCAAATGAAACCATAAGGAGAAAAATGAAGTTGTTTGCAGGTCACATCTGGCGAAAAGAAGAGCCACAGGTCACCGGCGAGAGAACGCCGGTCGATCACTACGTCTTCAGCGGCTCACACACCCACAAACACGGCAACCCTGCGACGGCCCAGTCGTCCGCATGAAGCAGTCCTATTAAGAGGCACGCAGCCTGGGCAGGCTCGGTGAAATATAAACCGAAGACGCCATTTTAAGTAAGAACGCGTGGAAGGAAGGGCAGCAGCGACAAGACAACCGCGACGGAGTGAATTACAAAGCGGGGATGCGAGGATGAATAACTCACTTTTTCGCACAGATTTTTCACTTGTCCCTCCGTGAGCTGTTTGCACTCGTTGAGCTGCTCGATCCACTGATCCAGCTCCTTTGTAAACGCCTTTTCGTCCATTTTCTGTATGTCGGAGCAGGGAAACAACAGGGTCCGAGGGGGGGAATGTCAGATGTTCTCGTCCTTTCTCCCGGTGCTGGGCAGACTGCGACAGGGAGTGCCAGTTGCTCGTCTCTCGACACCCTGCGCGTTGTCGTTCACCCCCTCTCCCGGCTGTCAGGAGGCGACGCGACGAAGAGTGGAAGAGGAGGAGACGTCACTGGACCACCCTGTCAGGAAATATCTCGCCTACATCCGGGTTCGATCATCAAAATAAAAGTAACATATCGTAAAAGTACTTCTCAGTTTTAGTGGATGCAAACTGGGCGGCACAGTGGATCAGATGGTAAACCGTTGACCTCACAGTTCTGAGGTCCCGGGTTCGATCCCGGACCCGCCTGTGTGGAGTTTGCATGTTCTCCCCGTGCCTGCGTGTCCTCCCACGTCCCCAAAACATGCAACATTAATTGGACACTCTAAATTGCCCCGAGGTGTGATTGTGAGTGCGGCTGTTTGTCCCGATGTGCCCTGTGATTGGCTGGCAACCAGTTCAGGGTGTACCCCGCTTCATGCCCATTGACACCTGGGATAGGCTCCAGCATGCCCCGTGACCCTTGTGAGGATAAGCGGTGAAGAAAATAGATAGATGGATGGATTAAAACTAGCGTATGAGTTTAATAAGTATGTATGACCACTCTCATCTTTTTCCTCCTAAACTAATCACAAGAATTGTGTTTTTTGCTCCCCCCATTGGTGACACATCAGTGTTAATCATTCATGAGGTATACTTAAGTGACCTAATTTACAGCCCGTTAAAACAAAACTTCTTAGCCCAGATTCTCTCGAAGACCCTTTCGCTCGCAAAGCCATTTTACGCAGTGTTCAACACTTGTGCCTGTTAATTTTTGTGTACTCATGTGGTAGAATTGTATTCAAACGGAGGAGTCACGTTGTTTGAGGTTTATCAAGAGTCACGTCCTGGATTTATTTGTGCCTCAAGATGCAAACTGAGCCACGTATGATCAAAGACGGTCTGAAGCACTTGTTGAGGGTATGACGTAATTAATACCTGGATCGTAAATGAAAGCTGTCAGGCTCTTTGGAATTGTAAATGAAACAAGATCGGGTTGAAGCAATACAAAAGGCAGTTCTATTGAGAGACTTGTCTTTTGATTGAAATGGCCCTCACAAATTTCTTTACAATTTTAATTCATAATATGAGATGAATCCTCAGTCCTATTCAATTCCCTGTCCTGTCTTATCCGAGCCAATCATATCCTAGTGAAGAGGATTCGGATTCTGATGCTAAATAACTAACTTAATTAGCCTAGCCTGTCCATGCTGGACCAGCACTACCTAGCCCTAGCCGAGTCTGAGCGATTCTGTCCTGTCCTATTTAGTCCTAGCCTTGCCTGCCCTAGCCTTGCCCACTCTAGCCTATGGAATTATATCATATTTCATTCAGTCCTATCATAGCCAATCCTATCTTGGCTTGTCCTATATGTGGTTTCCAAATGTTTTTTTGGCATGCCCCCCTTTAATAACAGGGAATGGGGGGGTTGATGGCGCTGACAAAAATTTTGAACAGGTAAGGGGCGCTGACGATTGTCCTGCCGTCATCACTGATGCCGCACCTGACATCCACTGTCCTATACTATCCTAGACTGTCCTATCCTGTTCAATCACGCCTATCCTCTCGACTCCTGTCTTTGACTGTCCTGGCCCAGCCTAACCTGTCGTCTCCTGTCCTAGCCTATTCTAGCCTGTCCTGTCCTATACTATTGTATCTGGTCCTGGTCTAGCCCATCCTATCCTAGGATCACATCATATCCTATTATTCTATGCTATCCTATCCACATCATAGCTTAGTCTCTGATCCTATCTTGACAGTGTATAATATTATCATGGATCAATTTGTCATAATATTATAGATTGTCTTATCATGTTTGTGTATGTTTTCTACCCTTTTATGTTCATTTCAGTTCCATTTCATACAGACTATTCTTTGAATGTTGTTTACCAGATAGAATGTCACGGGTCACTTTTAAGCCATCTCCAAATGGTTTTGGGTTCACTTAACTCTGTCACCTTTGGACCACTTGATTTGATTAAGTGATTTTATCTGTGAGCGCTTTTAATAAGAAATCATCCTGAAGGTCATTGGAGATATTGGTTGGCTCGTTTCATCTCCAGTGATGACAAACTTGGGGCACACAAGGGTGTTGACATGTTGATGATTATTACATCACACTCAGGAGACATGAGAATATATTCAGCTTAACCTAAAATAACACAACTGTCAGCTGCTGCGAAGCAGACGCCAAACTTTTCATCACTGCGGCCAATCAAATGGCTGCAAAATGATTGTGCTCGTAGAAGCTAATTCTGGAATAGGGTCTGGATTTAAATTCTCCCTGTGGATGATAACCTTTTCATGGCAAGTGATCAGGTAAACAACACTATCATATGTGAGTGGGTGTTTTTTCGTGTGACCGTGATAGCCATTTATGCCTCTTCCAGTTGTAGCCTAGCTTAGCCTAGCCTGTCCAATCGTATTTGTGTTATAGGAGGAATAGCCTTTCCTATCCTACACTGTCCTGCCCTGGCCTATATTATCTAACTCTTTTCTACCAAAGCCTAGAAAATTCTATCCTAGCTCGCCTAGAACATCAAACTCCATCCTGTTCTTCCCCAATTCTGTATCATTTTGTCCTAGCCTATATTAGGGTACGTTTGGATATTCACCACGTGCACACTCTCTTCACTTAGGAACGTTCAGAAACTCAGAGCGTTGTTGGAGTGTGCTGTTCGTTTTTTCAGAGCACCACACTGTGGGAGTGCCGGAGAACCAGATATTTCCAGGTGAAACTGATAAATGCAATATGGCTGACGTACAGCCGTATCCCCGCCAATGCGTCCTGCCAATCGGAGAGTGCAGTGACAACATCAGATTGATTTTCTAAATGTACCCTTAGTTTAGCCAAACCTAGGGTATGACTTTCTAGTCAACCTTAGAGAATATCAGAACATACAATATAACCAATTTTTTAAATCTTTGTGTGGACTGTCACATATGAAAAAAAAAACCTCGTGTGTACCAGGCCGTAGACTACTTAGATTTGTCTAATCTAGAACACCCTATCCTTGCCATGATATTGTCTTGTTCTATCTAGCCGATAACCTTTCCTAGCTTGTCTCGTCCGAGCCTACGTTGTTCTATGTTGTTCCGATAGTAGGTGTCATGTCTTGTACTGTAACATTGTCTACAGCAGGGGTGTCAAACTCATTTTTGTCACGGGCCACATTGTAGTTACGGTTTCCCTCAGAGGGCCGTTATGACTGAAACCATAACAATTTTTAATCACCGCATCATGTTTACACACAAAATTTATGAACTAGTTTGGGAATCTGAAATCAAGGGTATTGAGTTTTTTTCAGCCATTATTCATGTTTGGCAACACGAAACGCTGATAATATTTCGACATTCTCATTTATATGACAATTTGAAATATTGGTCCAGATTTTCACAGGAATCATGGAAGTTGACACAGATGATTTGCCTCCGCGGGCCACACAAAATCATGTGGTGGGCCGCCTCTGGTCCCCAGGCCTTGACTTTGACACCAGTGGTCTATAGCCTTGGATAGAAAATCCTAACCAATCCTTGTCAATCGTATCGTATCATTGAACAATACTATTATGCGTGTTTGTTTTGTGTGTTTTCTTTGGCACAAATAGTACATTTTATTCTCTATTTGTGCTCAGTGAACTCCCAGGTGTTCCACATGAGATACTTGAGTCTAAATATAACGGAGGAGTCTTAAAAAAATAAAAATTAAGTGAGGGAGCAATAACCTCTGCTGCTTTCTCTCTCTTGTTTCTGCCAATTAGGAGGCGACCCTGCCTCTCCGGGAAACCTGAAACCATGACAACAGCCAATTGCTATTTCCAACTCGGCTCACGGCTCTCGAGCGCCACCTGCTGCCCTTAGGCTGGATGTACACCACGTCACATGCGAGGACCACTGATCTATTAAAAAAAAAAAAAAAGACTGGGTAGCGATTACACGTCGAGCGGTATGTCGATTTTTTGAAGCCAGTTGGCCGCCATCTTGGTACTCCCAAAATGCGTGGCAGACATTGTTTACAGGTTGGATGATGGTGGGGGTTTTCCTCAAAGTTTGGCATGGAGAATTAAAACTGGTTGTGTGAGCTTGACATTTTTTCAGTTCTGGTAACATGAAGGATTTTTAATTCGACTTGGTAAGCCAAAAAAGGCTCAGCGCAAAGGAAAGACATTTAACACCGTGACGAGCAAGAAACCTTGCATATTACCTCGGGCCCGATTTCCATGACATGTTAACTTTTAACCAAAATACGCTGTGAAGCAATATCATCATAACACAGCAAAAAACTAAGCATTTTTTAAAATCATAAAAACATTAAATTTTAACTCAATCAGTTATATTTTTGAAAATAAGGACTCGCAATGGGAAAATAAATGCTGAACGGATTGTTCGTTTGTTGTCTCTGCAACGTCCCATTTCTGTCAAGTGAATTAAGCTCATCAGAAAAGAAAAAAAACAACCTTTACAAACAAACTTTAACAGTGTCAAAGTTAATCTTTCTAACTTACCTGTGGAATGTTTTCTCACAGCCACGAAACCGGCGATTAATACAGTATTGATGTTAGATGTGCGCCATTAAGAGGTGTGGCCTAGAGAGACGTCAGGATCTGACACAGGTTAGTTTGGTGTGACATTTTGGTTGAAAGCAGTTTGATGATTTTGAGAATTCACCATGAAAAGGGGGGTTGATTCATCTTTAATGGAAAACAAAATCATCTTGGCCCCAGTTTAACCAAGCGGTGGAGAATTTTCCCATGTACATCTGTCATATCAAGGCCAAGGAAAAGGTCTCAAGGGCCCATGCTCGAAATTGACCTGGAAATTATTAATTATGGTTCGAAGTAGCCATTCTGGGCTGATTCCAGGGCCCGGGTTTTGACCCACTTCTTTGAAAAGTGATAAGATTTGAAAATGAGGATTTTTAATGCTGTAACCAAGCATACCCAGCAGATAAAGCTATACTTAGCATTCACACATTTTAGGAGAGAGGACATTTGAAGGGGGGGGGGGGTGAAATCCCAGTCAAAGCTCCCAGCAAATACATCTGTCCGTTTAATCAGTCTTAATCGTTCCCTCGATGGAGTTTCAGGCTATCAATAGAAAGGCAAGGCGTTTAGCATGGTGAGAATGTAGGTCACGTGTAGAGTAGCCGTTAGAACCTGCAGAGTTCCACGAAATGTAAACCGAGTCCAAAATGTTGTGGACTGCCATAACAGATCAAGACGGCATTTCTGCTGTCAAGTTGACAAGTGGAATGCTAAAGCTACAAACAACGCTAACTACAAAGCGATGGAGTAAGCCCCTACTAACCTCACTCTTAGCAGAACTTTTGACCCTCGCGTTAGCGGTAACATCACCACCTTTCCCAGTAAGGTCGGGTAAAAGTTCCAGTTTGGAAGTGAACACATCTCCACGATTTGAGTCCTTCCCCAGTCCTCTAGGTGGCGATAATCCTCATTGCGATCCATGCTCAAGGTGGATCATTTCTTACCTGATCTATCCGCTGCTTCACTGACCCACTCAAGCCCAATGTAAGTGGACAGTAACAGGGAAAAGTGAAAATGAAAATCAATGTATTTGATATTTGTATTTTCAATTGTAAATACTTTATATTACAATACTTTTTCAAGAACTGTGGAAACTAGTAGTAGAGCAGAAGAGGCAAGCGTGAATGACCGGAAAGTGGCAATGATTAGTAAGGCGGAGGTTAGAAAGGCACTGAACAGAATGAAAAATGGAAAGGTAGTTGGTCCTGATGACATACCAGTAGAGGTATGGAAGCAATTTGGAGAGGTGGCTGTGGAGTATTTGACCAACTTATTCAATAGAATACTAGCGGGTGAGAAGATGCCAGAAGAATGGAGGAAAAGTGTGCTAGTCCCCATTTTTAAGAACAAAGGGGATGTTCAGAACTGTGGAAACTAAAGAGGAATAAAGATGATGAGCCACGCAATGAAGTTATGGGAAAGAGTGGTGGAGGCTAAACTCAGGACAGAAGTAAGTATCTGCGAGCAACAGTATGGTTTCATGCCTAGAAAGAGTACCACAGATGCATTATTTGCATTGAGGATGCTCGTGGAAAAGTACGGAGAAGGTCAGAAGCAGCTACATTGTGTCTTTGTAGACCTAGAGAAAGCCCATGACAGAGTACCAAGAGAGGAACTTTGGTACTGCATGCGCAAGTCCGGTGTGGCGGAGAAATGCATTAGAATAGTACAGGACATGTATGAGGACAGCAAAACAGCGGTGAGATGTGCCGTAGGCGTGTCAGAAGAATTTAAGGTGGGGGTGGGACTGCATCAGGGATCTGCCCTGAGCCCCTTCCTGTTTGCGGTAGTAATGGATAGACTGACAGATGAGGTTAGACTGTCTGGTGTACTGTATGACAGAAGAGTCTCCGCTAGGATGAAGGGCAAAGTCTATAAAACAGTGGTGAGGCCGGCCATGATGTATGGATTAGAAATGTTGGCACTGAAGAAACAGGAACCAGAACTTGAGGTAGCAGGAATGAAGATGCTGAGGTTCTTGCTCGAAGTGAGCAGGTTGTATTGGATTAGAGATGAGCTCATTAGAGGGACAGCCAAAGTTGGATTTTTTTGGAGACAAGATTTGAGAGAGCAGACTTCGATGGTTTGGACATGTCCAGAGGCGAGAGAGTTGAGTGTATTGGTCGAAGGGTGCTGAGGATGGAGCTGCCGGGCAAAAGAGCGAGAGGAAGATCATAGAAGAGGTTGATGGATGTGGTGAGGGGGCACATGAAGACTGTGGGTGTTAGTGAGCAAGATGCACGAGATAGGCTCAGATGGAAAAAGATGACACGCTGTGGCGACCCCTAATTGGGACAAGCCGAAAGGAAAAGAAGAAGACAATACTTTTTAAATAATTCACAATTGGGGTTCATCATTAATGCAATGGTACCTTGACTTACAAGTGCCCTATTTTGTGTAAAAAAAAATTTATGAGTTATGAGCCAAACTTTGAGTGACAAAAAATTTTGCAATGTTCATTCTATTAAGAAGTACTGTATTATACACTGTAAAAGTAGTACATCATAAAAATATACAATCTAACATACACATTCTCTGAAGAATTGAACAGTTTGTGCGTCATGACTTCACGCTTTAATTCATTGTGTTCCTCCTTTTAGTGTGCATGCCATAGCCACCAGGGGGCATTACAATTCACACAGTCTGTATTGCACCTCAATTTGATCATGAAACAGGATCACAATTGAACAGCAATTTTCGTCCTTTTCTCTGAGTGAGGTTCACTCGTTAATCACACTTCGGTCTATAATTGGTTGTTTTTCCTCAGGCGCGCCAGCATCTTAAAAGTCAAATTAGAGGTACAAAATGGGGGCGAGAGAGGGTTGATCCCCACCCTTAGGATCATTTCAGTCAAGTATTACTGTAAATTTATGCTAAAAAAATATGACAAAAAGGAATTTTGGGGAAAATTGTACGCAGTCCCTTAATGGTTGAGCTGGACCAGTTTAAAGGGTGTTTTATCACGTGCTTTTTGTGAAAATATAACCGAAAGTATAAATGACCTTTATTGTCTTTTGAAGGTCAACATATGTATCGTAATGATCCAATCCAAAACTATATTCATCAATCATATCTTCGTCCCGAATGTAGTGTGTGGGCTTGAAGCGTACCCATGGCACACTGTTACATGGCCACGTGTGCGTCATTAAAGGGGCAGGGCCTCTGCTGGTGAGCACCGTCACGTCATGACGTCATCACACTGAGCGAGCCTGCCAGACGCTTGTTTTGAGAGAGAGAGAGAAAGAAAAAGGAAAAGAGAGAGAGGAGAAAAGGGTGAAGGAAAGGGGGGGGGGCTCCAAGCGATTGATGCTCCTGGTTTACACAATATTATTTTTTTAACATTTTCAATAATGTCCACCCCGGCGAGGAGACGTCTTATGAGAGATTTTAAAAGGTACCCCGTTTTATTCGTTTTCCTTGTATGTGTGTGTCTTAGCAGGGTTAGCATACGAAGCTAATGGCAGCTAACTTAGCTTAGCTTAGCTAGCGCTACCGGCGAACGGACCGAAAGCGAGGTGGTTCTAATCACCCGAAATGTCTTTATTCGGTGATAAACTACTGCGTTTCGTACCGTATCGGTGGTGACAATTGAAAGTGTACACTTGGTTGTCACCGAGCGGAGCTGTTTCGGGGACTCCGCTGGTTAGCGTCGGTGTGCCAGGTTATCGTTGTTTAGAGATTAACATTACAGGAAAGACCAACCGAAACCAGTTGAATTGCTCGCAAAACCAACAAAAATGGGATTATCTCAGCAGTCCGGTCCGACAACATGCATCATACAGTGGCACGTTATATTTTGATGGTAATTTTGGTTGGTAGTTTGCCTTACAGGATACGTTTCGTGAAGGGTTTTGTGCTTTTAAAACGGCTGAGAGTGTCTTTGGTGGTTGCACGGTTAGTATTTACAATCCCCAGTTTGTTGCCATGTCATTCGTGTATGTGGTTTGCTGCAACATTTGGCAGAAATGTGGCTCACAGGTTGGATTACCCGAGGGTTTGTACCACCTCCGAATTTGTCCAACAGGAACTATATATCCTTCTTCCTGTCTCCCTCCCCCCCAAAGGGATTTTTTTTTTTTTGGAGTTGAATTGACTAGTCGACTGGTGGACTAGTCTTTACATTGATATTTGAAAATTGAAGTCAACTTATCACGCGTTTTTGGCATCTCGTCTTCCAATCAAACAATTTACAGAGGACATTCAACTCGCCTGTTTGGTACTGTCTCAGGACTGACTATAAGTACCAAAATGACATTTCTGAAAAATAATAGTGTCAAAATGATGATTCTGATTGGAACTGCACCTTGCAGAAACCTCAGTATTACACCACGAATATCCATCCATTTTCCGAGCCGCTTATCCTCATAAGAGAGCCTATCCTCGCTATATTCGGGCAGGAGGCGGGGTACATCCTGAATTGGTTGCCACCCGATCGCAGGACATGTGGAAACAATCAACTATTCACATTCACTCCTACAGGCAATTTACAGCCTTCAATTAACCTACCACGGATGTTTTGGGGATGTGGGAGGAAACCAGAGTGCCCGGAGAAAAGCCACCCAGGCACAGGTTGAACATGCAAACCCCAGACAGGGAGGGCCGGGATTTTAACCCCAGTCCTCAGAACTCTGATGCTGACGCTTTAACCAGTCAGCCAGCAATCGGATGAAGGCTTCCAGAGAAATTGAGTTTTTGGTGTTGGGGCAAAACGTGGCTCCATCCTGTGAAGATCCATCTTTGTCACCAAAATTATATATTCAGTAATGCATGGACATTAACTGATAAAGGGAACAAGAAACACCAACCAACAACAAGATCTGTAGTACTTACTACCACTTGCAAAATATGCAATCAAAACAGAAATTCTCATTTTATTTTTTTTTTTAGCCTATGTTGTCCCATCTTACAATATTTGAAACATATGAAACCCAGCAACATACAAGCTACCACTGTTTACAAAAACTACATTCAACATATTGGTGTGTTGTATATTTAATCATTTGTTTGTGTCTTTGCCAGTCACTCCAAAAAAAATTAAACATTAAAATGGCAAGTGGTGCAAAAAGTTTAGGGATAGTTGTTTGCATTGAAGAGAATAACCAGTGTCATCCATTTAATCAAGTTTGTCTTGACGTCATCACACTCGTATCTACAAAAAAAATCTTGTCGTTCACACCCTCGATTGTTGAGTTGTGTATTTTTGTCTGTGTAATAATACAATAAGGCTGTCATGGAAGATTCCACAGTGCCGCCAAGTCTGAACAGAGAAGTGAAAATAAAAATGTAATCCATTTTCTTAGCCGCTTATCCTCACGAGGGTCGCGGGGAGTGCTGGAGCCTATCCCGGCCGTCAACGGGCAGGAGGCGGGGTACAGGCCAACTCTCTCCATCTGAGCCACCGTGCCGCAAAATGTTACATATGTATATACATATTTTTTGTGCGTTACTGACTCGATAATTAGAAGGTAAACAGTCTGTTGTTCCCGGTGACATAAAAAAAATGAACATAGATGCGGAACATCCCATGACATGGCTCTTCCATTCCAATTATGGTTTCTTCATTTTTGTGGTCATAGGTCATGTAATCTTAGTATCATCCTGTTAACTCAACCCTCAAAATTGACGTGCTTGAGAATCATACATTTGAGTGTGTTACTATATGATTTTGTATTTTTACTCATGCAGGACATCGATAGCCTCAGTACTTAACCCTCTGCCATGCTCCATATGCCGTCACCGTGTGTGTATTTTGTTGTGAAGATGCTGATGGTACTGTGGAAGGCAGCCGAAGCAGGAGGACACCAGATTAGGTGGCATGTAACCCTACGCTCATCCGCAGGTGCTAAAGCGTATCCCGCTGGAGCGCGGTCAACAATGGCAACATTGCTGGATCGGCCTGTGTGTGCGTGCATAACACACAGGTGACCGGTTTAACTCTCCACGGAGTTCACAAAGTCACCCTCGGTAGAGTAGAATCGACCCGAAGTTGCCTTTATCTTATTGCAGCATGAGGTGGGCCTATTCTGCATTTCTACGCATAGGAAAAAATATTTAAAAAAAAATTCAATGGCGAAGAAACGTGCACGTGCACCAGTCGCTCACCGTCGACATTCTCAATTACCTTCCCCGGAAAAATTAACGTTAAATAAATTAGATATTTTGCAGATGTCAAATGAAAATAAACATATTTTTATTGCAATTAGATATGGAAAAATGTCAATTTTACCTTATGAATTACTTTGTAATCCTTCATTTTGTTTAGGAGCACAGTGTCTGTTGGCCAGAGAAGATCTGGGGAGAGTTTATGGTTAATGAGGTTAATTGCACTGCGTCAGGGTTCACACACACACACACACACACACACACACACAGAAAGACTTGTGGTGTAAATTCTCATTGGAGCTCTTATTAATCCGACACTTGACTTAATCCATGCTGTTGCCGTGGTGACTCACGTGTTCAAGATTAAGACTTTTTTTTTTTTTTTTCACAAAACCATATTCTGCAGATTTGAAAAAACACACATATATATATATATATATATATATATATATATAATCAAAAAAACTTTATTCTCTTTAGAGTATTTTTTTTTATCATTTTATCATTTATATGTAAAATTATGACTTTATTCCGTTAGGTTCCAACTTTACCCACTTAGGAATGTGACTTTTTTCCTAATTAATTTCCTTACTAAATCGTTACTTTATTTCTGTCATATTACAAGTTTCAACTTTATTCTCAATGTATTAAGACATAATTCTTGTAATATTACCGTTCTTCCATGAAAAGATATTCTTTATTCATACAATATTATGGACTTGATTAACAAGATTCCAAGGAGTGTCACCTTGCTATGGTTTCTCACTTTGGACCTTAGTCGGCCACGCATGCATCCTCGGTTGCAGCAGGAATTCTAGCCCGCTAACGCGGGGCGATAGGGTCCCATGCTCGCTCTCAGACAAATTCGAGAAAATGATCCAGCCGAGGATTTTTGTTTTAAGGTTTTTAATCTATTCAAATTTATTTGGATGTTTTTTTTTTTTTTTTGGGCCAAGAATTTTCATTTTTGTGCATTTTTAATTTTCAACATTTCTTTGGGAAAAATGACAACTTTATTCCTATAAGACAAGTTTTTAAATGTAAGATAGCTTCTTTTTTTAATCATGAGTGCAACTTCCCTCTTGATAAGCGAGATGTTATTCTCCTAAGAATCCAATTTTTCTTTTGTATTAAACTACAACCTCATAGGAGTCAAAAACATTTTTTCGATACATTTTTTCACAAAAATTTCGTTTATTCACGTGACTTTTTTTTCTTAAATTAAAAAAATGACTCTTGTAAAACTTTCTTGAGTAGTAAATTTAATGGATCTGACTTTTGACTCAAGTATTGCTTGAATCTGACTTAGTTACTGTAAGAATACAGTACAACTTTTTGGGAGGTTCCGGGGAGAACCATAAAAGTAATACAATATTCCCTCGTTTTTCACGGTTAATTGGTACCAGACCCACCAGCGAAAAGTGACAAACTGCGAATTAGGGGTAAATGTATGCTGGTGGGTTTTGTTGGTTTTTTAATTTTATATAACTTACTTATTTCTATATTTTTTTGCTTCATTGGTCCATGTCGGCAGCACGGATCAGACGGAAAGCGTTGGCCTCACAGTTGTGAGGTCCCAGGTTCGATCCCGGACCCGCCTCTGTGGAGTTTGCATGTTTTCCCCGTGCCTACGTGGCTTTTCTCCGGGCACTCCGGTTTCTTACCACATCCCAAAAACATGCAACATTGATCGGAGACTCTAAATTGCCCCAAGGTGGGATTGTGAGTGCGGCTGTTTCAGGGTCAGGGTATATCCCGCGTCCTGGATGTTGACAACTGCGATAGGCTCCAGCACTCCCTGTGACACTTGTGAGGATAAGCGGCTAAGAAGATGGATGGATGGATGGTCCAATTCGTCGCACCGGGGATGGCGCATTAGTACAAAAGGATCCCCCCAGAAATCCGCGAAGTAGAGAGGGATTACTGTACTGTATTTTGTAATACCTTTTCTCCATCATCACATCAATCATCTTTAATTCTTATAGGGCGACAGCTTTTTCCTCCAAATCAAACGTCAGATGTTGGAGACACCGCAAGTGAGGGATGGCTTGCTTGCTGTCCATTTTGATTCTGATTGACTCCCATTGTGACTTTTCCACGTCTACTGTTTGTCCCCTGCAGACTTCAAGAGGACCCTCCCACCGGCGTGAGCGGAGCGCCTTCGGAGAACAATATCATGCTTTGGAACGCTGTTATTTTTGGGTGAGTCACGCTGGTGTTCTGCACCGCCCTGCATTCTTTTTTTCCCCTCGTTGCTTCACCCACCCGGCAACCCCATGTTATAATAATAAATACTTACGTCATAGTGGATGCGCCTTGTTTTCGCAGTCAAGTTAGAAATTAAGCAGCAGAGAATGCACTTCCGCCAGACGCAGCGTTATTGAGGAGAATGACGGATTTCTTTTGTCTTCACAGGCCCGTGGGCACGCCATTTGAAGATGGTGAGTTCCTTCATTTTGCGCCCTTTCATTGTCAAACATTTGTTTGGATTTTTGAAGAGATTTATGAACTGTCAAGTGAGTCATGAACTAGCTCCATATTTGTAGTTTTTCATTTAGGCGCAGAAATGAATCGAGAGAAGGCTTCGCTTTCGGACACCTTCTGGGGTTAAATCGAGATTTAGTTTCAATTTTGACACGTGAGGGGCAGGCAGTCCATTGGTGCACTTAATGCCTTCTTTTTGGCCTTGGGCATGTTAATTCATCTTTCATGACGTATTGATAAATTTGACAGATATTGGGTCTTCAACCATTATTGCATTAAACCTTTAGTGGCAGCCCTTGGGCGGCAGTTATAAAAGTCAGTCCCACAAAATGATAAATGAAGTTTGCGCAATCAAGTTCACTGTGGTTGGTTCAATTATTCTTTTAAGATTGCCACTTTTATCTTATCAGTCGGATTTTTTTTTCCCATAAAATTTGTCTTTATTCTTGTTAATATGGACTTTAGCGCTGTGAAAAGTATGGCTTTATTCCTGTAAATATTTTTGTCACCAGACATTTGACAAAATAAATTATTTTGGGGGGGGGATATGATTTTAAGATGGCAACATTTCAATTTAATATTTGAAAGTTTGATTTTATTTATTCCTCATAAAACATTTATTAGTTTAAAAAAAAATTACAACTTGTCTGCTGTCTGAAAATGTGTACTTTTTTTCTCTGCGGATTCTGACTTCTTTCGTTTGTGATAATTATGACTTAATTATTTTAACATTTCAGCTTTTCTCTTGACTTGAATTTTGAATGTATGTATTTGAAAGGAAAAACCTCAACTCTTTTGTGCGCCTGCAGGAACGTTTAAGCTTCTGATCGAGTTTTCAGAGGAGTACCCAAACAAGCCTCCCACGGTTCGCTTTGTATCCAGAATGTTTCACCCCAATGGTAAGATGATTGCTCAGCACATTAACCCAAGTATTTTTATTGAATGTATTTTGTAATTCACTTGGTCCATGTTCATTTTTTTTATTTACTGATAATTGTTAGCATATTATTATTATTTTCTCAAAATATGCCTTTCCCCCTCCAACAAGCACTTTATGCTCAAACTATCCCTTTTTTCTTGAGATTGAAACTTTTTCTGAAGTAAAAAAAGATTAAACTTTATCCCTAAATGTATTATCTCACAAAAAAAATGACTTCTTAAATCCAGTTTTTGGCCATATCTATCTATCTATCTGTCTGTCTGTCTGTCGTTTTGTGACTTTGTTGACATAAAATAAAAAAATTCTTTAACATTTACTACTTTATTCTTATAGTTTTGTTTTTTTTTCTGCCACAAAATGTTCTTCAAGATTGACACTTTTTGTAATTCCTTTCTTTCTTCAAAGGATAATGAGTGTATTTTGTAAGAACTTGTTTTCCTTGTTTCACCCCCCGCCCCCTCACTCTAACTCCTGCATTGTGAAAAGTTGGGTAACTGCGTTGTTTTTGTTGCTGTGTTCCCATAGTGTACGCAGATGGCAGTATATGTTTAGATATCCTCCAGAACCGCTGGAGCCCAACGTATGACGTATCGTCCATACTCACCTCCATCCAGGTGTGCACTGTCTCTCACACACACACACACACACACATCTACAATGACATCACACTCATTTTCATTTGAGTCATAGTTTTGCTTTCCCTCAAAGTAATGTAATACCTGTAAAAACCATATACAGTGGTACCTTGACTTACGGGTGTCCCCACAAGTTTGACAAGTGTTGAACCATCCTTTTTTAATTCATTTGTAAAACTTTGTATAAACGTGGACAGACAATACAGCAACACTGAAAGGCATTTCTTCTTTGTCATCTGAGAAAAACGACTAATTATTACAACTTACTGAGCAGTTGTGATTGTCTTGTTCATGTTTCCGTGTATACCACAGGTGTCAAACGCAAGGCCCGGGGGCCAGATCTGGCCCACCACGTAATTTTATGTGGCCCGCGAAGCCAAATCCAGTGTGTGAATTTCCATGATTCTTGTAAAAATCTGTACCAAAATTTCAAATTGGCATATATCATAAATCAGGGGTGTCAAAATCATTTTTTTTGCGGGCCACATTGGAGTTGTGGTTTCCCTCAGAGGCCCCGTTATGACTGAAATTTTTTAATCGCCGCATCATAGTTACACACGGGCCACAAAAAAAATCATGTGGTGGGCCGCATCTGGGCCCCGGGCCTTGAGTTTGACACCTGTGTCATAAATGATAAAGTTGAGATATTACAAGGATTTTTGTGTTATCACACGTGAATAGTTAAAAAACACATTACCCTCAATTTCGGATTGCAAAACTAGTTCATAAATTAATGATGTAAATATGATGAGATGATTAAATATTTTTGCCAGTCATAACAGCCCTCTGAGGGGAACTGGAACAACATTGTGGCCCGTGAGGAAAAGGAGTTTGACTTCCCTGGTGTTCATGTAGCATACTGGGCCCTGGTGGCCAAGGCGCACAATTAATTTGTGATGCGCAAATGTTGTTCAGATTAGTGATGTACCAAAATATAAAATCTTGGCCGAAACAACAAATGGGGAAACCAAGGATGGAACACAAAACGAAATTGTTATGCCACTTATGAGTAAATTTGTGTGTATGTTTGCACAGGGAGTCCACGGTCTACGACTGAGATCCGTTCCTACAGTAGCGACTTAACTCGAATTTCGACTGAAATTCAGAATTGACATCAGAATACTTTGTATACAAAAACAAATTCATTGAAATAAACAAGATGACGTACTTAGCATTACTGTTGAGAGGTGGATGGAAAGGAAGAAGGGGAGGCTGTACTTGGCTATTGCCAAGGAACCCGGTCCTCAATCCCCTCCACCTCGACAAGTATGAAATAATTTTGCGATCATTGTAACCGACAGAGGAAAGGAACCCTTCATCACATGCGCTCAAATACGGGCTTTGTCTGTAATAATTGTCACCACGGTCGACCGACTGATGCCTTGGTGGTGTTGCTGTCTCTCCTTTCGCCAATCTTTTTAATGATCTTGAGCATCGTTTCCACGGTAATGGAGTTCCTTTCGGCCGCAGGAGCGTTGCTAAAAGACACAGCGTTCTTCTTTGGGGCCATGAGGGCGAAAAATGCAAAGATACAAACACGGACAAGCATTAGCCAGACAAAATGGCCCAACAGGGATGGGCGTTGTGAAATAAAAACGGCTTAGGTCGAGGCCGTCTTAACCCGAAAAGTCCCTGCATGTCACTGCATACTAACATTAATAAAAATCATAATCTCAATTGATAATAACAGTATGTATCACAATATTAAATCTTTTTTGGACGGTTACTTCCATTTGTTTCAACAGTGAAAGATGATTTCATTGTTTTGCGTTACGAGCACGGACAAAACCAATTAAATTCAACATCTCAAGGCACCGCTGTATTTCTAACAATTTTTAATGACTTTTAAATTCTCACCCCCACCCCAAGTCGTTGCTGGACGAGCCCAACCCCAACAGCCCGGCCAACAGCCAGGCGGCACAGCTCTACCAGGAGAACAAGCGCGAATACGAGAAGCGAGTGACAGCCATTGTGGAGCAGAGCTGGGTGGACGTGTGAGACCCAAATCCCCGTTTCGTCCCACTCCCACTCGCTCATTTGACCTCGTGTCTGTGTGTGTGTGTGTTCGTGCGGACACGGGTGTGGAGATGCGCATATCACAAGAACTCAAGTGCCACCCTGCAAAAAAAAAAGACATTATATCAAGGGAGTGAGGAAGAATTTTTTTAATTTGACTTTTTATAATTGCATGTTATGAAATAAGTTATTGCTAACAGAACTTGTAATATATCAGTGTTTTTTTTTTTTTTTTTTTTTTGATTAAGCCGTCAGTGTGCTGCTGCTTGGTTTGTTTGGAAATGGGAGTTTCATGACCAAAATCATTTTTTGTATTTTTTTCCGCCCCCTCCCTAATGTTTTTTAAAGCCTTTTAATTGGATTATCTTCTTGATCGAATCTCACAATGGGAGAGGTTATTTCTCACCCAACGTCGAAGAGCGTTTTATGGACAAAGTGTGGTGAGTCAGCTCAGTTTGTATTCTGAAATTTCTTCTTGGACATTGTCTGACGTAAAAGGACTGAAATATTAAAAAAAAAAAAAAAAAAAAAAGCTGTGGCTTCCTGTATCCAAGTGAAAAAGACTGGCCTTGTGGCATCGTGTATGTAGGGTTTGTTCTGACTGAGCAGAAGGGGTGTTATATTTGTCAAAGGAAAATGTGTACTTATAACAATATACTGTATAAAAAAGTAATAAATCATTTTTTTCAGATGGTTTGGATGCGTTTGCTTGACACGCCTGTGTAATTAAATTAAAGGGGATACAAGGGTTGAGTTCTGAGAGTAATAAAACTAAATTTGCGTGAAGATAGCTGGGACAGGCTCGCGCAACCCTTGTGAGGATAAGTGGCAGAGAAAATGGATGGATGACTCACACCACAATGCTGTAATATTTTGTCAACCACAAAAAAAAAAAAAAAAGAGTTGTGGACAAAGTTGTACTACGGTATTTTCTCAAACGTCCCAGGTAGGAATTACACAGACTCCTGAGACAATCTTTCGTCATTTATTTAAAACTCACAAAAAATGAAAATGTAAAAAAACGTGATAAAATGTTAAACACCGACATTGTGGATGTCGCACAATGCATGTATCGAGGAGTCCCCATCAGCATGGTCACACAAGCACGCCCTTAAAGTTCGTTCCAAGAGGAAGAAGGAGCCATCATCTGCCCTATAATCACAGTCAAACGCTTTAGTCATTGGATATTCTACACCATATTTAGTATTTCAATATGTATGCCGGATTGTACCTGCTGCTGCTTTATGATCTCATCTCTTGTCTTGAAGACGGGCGCGTCTTCCACCTCGATGCCCTCGGCCATCTCCTTCACTCTGTCCAGGAGCTCTGTGCTATACCTATTAAAAAAAATAATTCTTGGATGAGTTCTAGCTGAAGCTGCCATTAAAAAAGTGCATTTCATTTTTCATCACTCTCACTACTTGATTCCATGTCCAGGAGCTCGATGCTATTACTATCACAAACAAATATGTTTTATAAGTTTTGTATAAACATTTTCAAAACGTACAGAGTATCTGATCTACTTTTATACATGTATAATTCTGGTTCTATCATTTACGCCAATAATTTTAGGGACATAGGAGGCAGTATAGAGTCCCGGATGTGGTTTCGATACGGTGGTGGACAGTGAAGAAGAATATTCCCACTCATAATATATATTCAATGGAGAAGTCGCCTAAAGAAGGAGCATTTTGGAACATATTTATTTTCCTAATCTCAGTTTTTTTTTAAAAATACTTGATTAGGCGGTATTTCTTTTTTTAAAAAAAATGCATACCGGCAACCGAGGAATACGTTGTTGGCCCACACCATCGACAGGGAAAGCAGCTGGTCCATTTGCAGCTCGCCCTTGAACTCGCTCATATTACGCAGTATGAATTCCCTCCTCGGCATCCAATGCTTGTCGCTCTCCCAGTGCCCCCGGAACGTCTCCACTTGGTTGGCCACGGCGCGGTTTTGACGGATAAAGTCTTTCACGTCCGTGGAGGCCATCTTGCTGCTCCCTCACGCGCCTTGAAAGAACCAGAGATGGTGACATCCGGTTTTGGCAAGGGTAACCTGGATGTTGTTTTCTACCGTGCTCTTTGGGACACAGCAACACGTAGTGGTGAGTGTAAGTACTACAAAGGTCTTGCAATATATATATATATATATATACTACTTCCATATATTCATTTTCTGAGCCGCTTATGCTCACAAGTGTCACGGGGAGTGCTATCTATCTATCTATCTATCTATCTATCTATCTATCTATCTATCTATCTATCTATCTATCTATCTATCACTAGGACATTAACTCAATGTAATCAGATGCATTAAGCCAGGAAAAAGCCAACTAGAACATAGATCAATCCATTTTCTGAGCCGCTTGTCCTCACTAGGGTCGCGGGAGCCAACTAGAAGATCTGAACTTCATTTGGGGGTTAATCAGAGGCAATTTAAATGAGGACAGGTGTGTTCTGACTCATATTTAACATGAATTTGAAAGGGATTGGTTCATTCTAAACAACGGCATCCCCAGTTATTAGGGTGTACACATTTCTGTGACTACATTATTATGTCATCTTTTATTTATTCTTTTTTATTTGGTTATAGAACCTCACTGTAAAAATAAAAATGAAAAAATGTTAAGTAGTAAAAATGTTTAGATATTAAACGTGGACAATTCCTAATTTTTGAATGGCACAAATGGACACGTAGCAAATAGTTACAACAAGCAAAAATGGGAGGACAAAATTTTAAAAAATATGTATTTATTAGGAGGGATGAATAGTATTTACTGTAACAATGTATAATGTTAACAATAACACATGGATAAAATATGGCAACTATGGAACATTTTGTTCCCCTATCCAGTGTGACGTATTGACTGGAAGTACCGCTGCTCTCCAGTAGGTCGCGCTCGCACCTCAGCCTCGACGCGACGAGGAAGTGCAACAACCGTGCTGCCCAATTCAAAGTACGCCATAAATATGGCGCCAAAAGAGTTTTCAAGCAGAGGTTCTCCTGCTCCATTCCAGCTCATCATTTGTTTAGTCCCTCTCCTTTTTTAAGGAGGAGCGTGCAGGGCTGCCGGACGCAGGGGGGGTGGAGGGGGGGGACGACGTTTGTCTTGTGCACAGCCGCGTCCAGTACCGTGCGGCCGGGCCAGAGAGGGACGAGGAGGAGGTGGTAGCCTGGTAGTGTGTTTTGGAAGAAGAAGAAGAAGAAGAGAGGTGGGGGTTGCGAAACAAACTGGATTGCAAATCTTTTAGAGGACATTATTTTTTTTTCAATCCATTTTTTGGACATTGGAGTGTTTTCCTGTTAAAAAAAAAAAAAAAATGCGACATGCTTTTTTCCAGTGAGCGGCATGTCGCGCGCCGCGAGCCGCTCTGCGCGCACTGAAAGGCGGCTTCGGCGACGGTGACACCCCGGCCCCTCGGCTCCGTGACCCGAAGCTCCTCCATCGCAATTTTTTTCCCCCGCTTATTTTTTTCAAGTGCATTTTATTTGGATTTCTTGTTGTTGTTGTTGTTGTGTGGTATTTTTTTTAAAGCTGTCAAGGTGGGTGGGAGGGGAAAGGGTCCTGTCAACCCAACGTGGAAGTTAACCCAGAGGAACAACATTTGCATGTGCTTGGATACCGATGGTTTCCTAATCGGTGGGACCCCCTCCAAAGAAGAACAAGGTAAACACGCAGTTATCGTCAAATCATATTCTTATTAGTATTGCAGTGTATGAATACATTGAGCTTGGTGCAGCACTTTGGCATCCGTAGTACGTGTGTGTAATGGAAATAACGCGTTTAAAGAGGAAATGCACATGTTGGTACTCCCCAGGCGCATCGCACCCCTTAGCATGACTAGGTAAACACCCCATTATTATTACATTGCATTATAATCATCATGATCGTGTATAGAAAACGCACGTGTAGAAGATGTTGATTTGCGCTTTAGTACTTCCGATGTAGCACTTTGGAATAAATGACAGTTAATCTAATATGAAAGTGCACCGTGACGTCATTAAAACGGTTGCAGTCCACTTTGTGGGTCTGTTGCCACCTCCGTGTGTGCATGATGGAAGTTACACGGTTAAATAGGAAACGCACATGTCCGGTAGTGCGCAGGCGCGTGGTGGCAAGTGTTTTTTTTTTTTTTGGATGGATGGGTGGGGGGGGGGGTGCGAAATGGCAACAAATTGTGCACGATTCGCAGCAGCGTACAACACAAACTTGCTGGAAGCGATCCGGATGCGGTGCGCATGCGCGTTTGAGTCACGGAGGGGGGGGGGTGCTGTTGAGAAGTGCACCTTCACAGCCCTCGGAGGAATTGCAGGTTCTTATGCACAGAGGAGCAGGGGGGGGGGTGCAGTTATTCTTTTAGGAAGGCAGAGCACGCCACCACACACACACACACACACAAATGGAATTAGAGCAAGCCCTCTCCCCGCACCTCCTCCTGCTCCTGCTGCCGCTTCGTGCTGTGCAGATCTAGCAGGCTTTGGAGGGAGAGGAGGATGGAGGGTGTTGTTGCGCGGGGGGGGGGGGGGGGGGTACCTCCGGTTCTGCTGTGGAAGCGACTGCAGCACCTTTTTCCGTGGCATCAGAGTGACTCGGCAGCCAAAAATGACCCAGTGGGTCGGGATGCACGGTTTTGGTAGTTAATACAGAGCAAGGGAAGAAAGTGGGCAACGTTTGGCTCGGGAGGACGTGCGCGTTTTTTTTTGTTTTTTTTTTTGGGCGGCGCCGGGTTAGGGTTTGAAAGTTAGCGTTTCGAGGCAGGAGTTTGGTTTTAAGGTTTAAGATTTTTAAGCCTGGGTTTGCGTTTCAGAAAAAAAAAAACGGTCGTGGTTTTCAATTGGAGTTCCAAGATAGGATTAAAATTTCAAAATAGGGCAGCACGGTGGCCTCACAGTTCTGAGGACCCGGGTTCGATCCCGGCCCCGCCCGTGCGGAGTTTGCACGTTCACCCCATGCCTACGTGGGTTTCCTCCGGGCACTCCGGTTTCCTCCTGCATCCCAAAAACACGCAACATTAATTGGACACTCTAAATTGCCCCTAGGTGTGATTGTGAGTGCGGCTGCTTGTCTCGATGTGCCCTGCGATCGGCCTGCGACCCGTTCAGGGTGTACCCCGCCTCCTGCCCCTGTCAACAGCTGGGATAATCCAACACTCCCTGCGACCCTCATGAGGAAAAGATGGTGAGAAAATGGATGGATGGTTGGAGGTTGCAAAAAAAAAAAAAAGGGCGGGGGGGGGGCAGGGTTTCAAATTAGGATTTCAAAGAAGGGCTTGGTTTCGGTTTCAAACTCAGGGTTAGGGTTTTGAGTCAGTGCTAAGTTTCCAAAGTAATATTTCAAGTCTTGTGTGGGGGTTCCAAACCAGTTAAGGGTTTGGGGAGTCGAGTTTAAAAATGGCGTTTTATACCTAGGTTATGGCTACAGGTTAGAAGGTGAAGTAAAGTTTCTGATTTTTAAAGTCGGGTTTCGATCCAGGATGACGGCTCGGGTGATTCGCGCGCGCAACTTACGACAAAAACGCAGAACGAGGATCGTTTTGCCTTGGGGGAGGTCCGCGCCGTGCATTCCTTCTACAGTAAAGCACTCTTGAATCAATTAAAGCACAATCGTCTGGAGACTTGTTAAATGTTCCCATTTGTGACACGAGAACAACCCCCACCCCCCACCCACCCACAACCCCCTTTCCCTATCATCACACCCTTCAAAACACTCACACAGACTCACACACCCTCCTCCCGCCGGGGATGAAACCGGAGATGAGTCATGATGTGTGTGCGCGTTTCACGTCTTCGCGACCCCTCGAGGGTCCTAATGTGGCGGGATGTTGTTTGTCAGCCGACATCTTTTCATCCCTCATCCCTCCGTCACGTGACTCACATGTGTACATACAATGTACACGTGCGTCTATGTGCATGCTGGACCGTGATTGGTTGACAAAAAGGGGGTAAGGACTACCACGTGGTGTTCTGGGGAGGAGGATGAAGAGGGCAAGGGAAGCGGAAGGAAGGAAGGAAGGAAGGGGCTTGGGGGTGCGTCATGATGGAGGGAACATGGTGTACATTTCTGTTGATCAAGATCAGGGGCGTCAAACTCATTTCGATGACTGAAACCATGAAAAATCTTTAATTGACTGAACCATCAATTCATTTTCTTTGCCGCTTATCCTCACGAGGGTCGCCGGGAGTGCCGGAGACTATCCCAACGGCAGGAGGCGGGGGACACCCTGAACTGGTTGCCGGCCAATCGCAGGGCACATAGAGACAGTCGCACTCACAGTCACACCTTAATTAATGATTGTTACATTACATTATAACATTAGTGATTATTAATGTTGCATGTTCTGGGGATGTGGGAGGAAACCGGAGTGCCCGCAGAAAAACCCACGCAGGCACAGGGAGGACATGCAAACTCCACACAGGCGGGGCCGGGATCGAACCCGGCTTCCTCAGAACACTGAGGCCGACGCTTTACCAGCTGATCCACCATGTCGCCCCTTATTGACCCATCATATTTAAATTTATCAACTCGTTTTGGAATCAGAAATGAAGGGTAATGGTTTTCTCAACTATTGTTGATGTTTGGTAACACAAAAATGCCTGCAATAGCTCAACGTCATCATTTACGATATGACAATTTGAAATCTTGTCCAGATTTGAACAAAAATCATGGAAGTTGACGCACAGGATTTGTCTTCACGTAAAAATCAGGCGACGGGCCGCATCTGGCCCCCCGGGCCTCGAGTTTGACAGCCGAGATCTCGACGATGACCCTCATATGGATTAGCAGCAAAGAAAAGGGATGGATGGATGGATGGGTCATGATCACGATTCGGGTTTTAAACACGGAGTTAGGCTCGTTTGATAAATTTATTGCATCAATAATGAGTTTTCCATTCATCAGTTGATTGTGGCACCTTTGCAAAGGGTCAAGGTGTCAAATTTGGGTTCCAAACTGGGTTTATGGTTTCAAGTGAGCGTCGGGCTTTCGAATTCATCTTTCAATGTGGGTTTAGGGTTTGAAAGTAAGGTTTTAGGACTGCTTGGTGTTTTTCCACCCCGCTCAACTAAACACGCTCTGGTGCGGGTGGGCCCATGCCCCTATACCACCCCCCCCCCCCTTATCCTGTTTAAGAGTGCGAGATGAGGGACAGGTGAAGGTGAAAACGAGAATGGCCGAGCAAGAGGACACACACACACGCGCGCGCGCACAAGCTGCACTGATGTTATGAAGCAATTTATATGCAAAGATTCTCTATGAAACTGACTGACCTCGACCTCGTCCGTGCGTTTGCGTTCTCAGGCAAACAGCTTGCGTTGTGTAGCTGTTTGTGCATCTGCCGGTACTTATTTAATGTGTGCTTACCCTGGACGCAATTGTCAGTATCCCATGACGACCGTAGCGCTCACTTAGTTAGTTTTGTGTGTGTGCGTGTGTGTGCCTGGACACCGCAGTGATGGTTCCTCATATTACATAAATGATGTGCAATCGTCGGTGTTTGTCAGTTCATCTTTTTTTTTTTTTTTTTTTTTTTTTGCTTTGACTTGCGAGTGCAGACTTGGGATACGAGCTCTGTACAGTGGCAGTGATCTCAGCTCAGTGCACTTGACTCGATACTGCGATGCCTCGGTTCTCCACCGCAGTCCGTTCCAGGAAACGGTTCGAAAAGTGAATTGTTCGAAAACCGAATTGATGTTTCCCATTACAGTGAATGGAAAAATGAATAATGCGTTCAAGCCTTGAAAAAAAATTGTCTTTTTAAACCATTTTTTTTAGCTTTTCCTGATAACATACTGCATAGTAGGAATACATGTATAGTTTAAATATTTTATATGATAAAATAGTTGAAATGTATTTGTTTTTTTGCTTAAAATTTATGCTTTAGTTGTAGAGTACGCTAGCCCGGGAGTGCGTTCTTGTATCTGTAGCGACTCAACCCCCAGCCTTGTAAACTTTTTTTTATTAACAAAAGTGCAGAATAACTAAACAAACAATAATGAGGGGGAAAAAAAACATTTCTTTGGAGTCATGATTGGGGGTTAATACGAGATGATGAGAAGAAAAACACCAGTCTCTACCGGTACACGTCTGTGTACAGAGGCTGCGTTATACAGAATAACAAAAGTGCGCTCATTGCGCCACGTGCATTATGTCATTTCCCTTTTTGCGGGGGGAGTTCGAATAGACAATAACAAAGCCGGTCGTGGGTGGGTCAGCTGCTTGCGCCACGCGCATTATGTTATTTCCGGGTTTTTTTTCGGTGGCGAATTCGCAACAAAGCGCGTCTTGGGTCAGCCCGCAATATGTTATTTCCCGGTTTTGTCGGGGGCATCCGAGTACCGATTTTCGTTTCGAGAACAGAAGGGAAAAAAATCTCGAAATTTTCGTTCGAAAACGGGGACGTTCGAAAACCGAGGCTTTACTGTAGTTTAATAGTAGTCAGTTTGGGAAATATTGAACCATTTGTCTCCCAGTATATTATATTATAAAGTACATAACGTAAGTAAAGTTAATGAAGTCAATTTGTTGTGTTTCCTGTTGGGCATCTTCTCACTGATGGTTTTTGTTCCTTCCTCTCTAATTTGGTGGTGGTGTGGTAGATGGAGAGTGAGACGAAGAGGAGGAAATACTCCACCAGCAGCAATGACTCGGACACCACAGACAGTAAGTTTTTTTTTTTTTTTTTTTTCTAAATCAAATAGGCTGGCCAAACAGCAAACGGCCATACTTTTCATTTTTTATTTGTTTATTCCCATTTAAGTTTTTTTCTGAACACACAGCCGTGACACAATATACAAAACGTCACATTTGTTTTTTTTTTTTTTTGTATTCTTTAAATTGTTTTTATTGTTTACATGTTAAATATTTATTTTCCCCCTATTATTTGTAGGGTTTTAGGATTGTTCTTTTATTACCGTAATTTCCGGCCTACAAGCCGTGACTTTTTTTCACACGCTTTCAACCCTGCGGTTTATGCGGTGATGCGCTAATTTGTGTTTTTTTTTTTTTTTTTTCTGACGGCCACAAGGGGGCACTCGAGCGGAAAGGTTAATAGTGAGACCGGTGGAATATATGCGACGAGGAAGGGACTTTTACCGGTCCGGCGCTATTAGCGTTAGCATGGTGCTAGCGTTAGTGTGGGAGCGCTAGTGTTAAACTCTCTGTGTACCGTCTTTGTAAATATCTCATGTTTCAATGTGGGCGCTTGCGGCTTTTTCACGGCTGCGGCCTATGTATGTACCAAATGGTATTTCCTTTACAAATGTACTGGGTGAGGCTTATAACCAGGTGCTCTCTATAGGCCGGGAATTACGGGAATTTTATAGAAGGTCATTTTTAAACATTTCCTTATTTTCCTGACATTGTTTTTATTTAATTTTGAATCTTTATACCTTAATTTATTTTACATCCACGTTTTTCTGTAGTAGTACTTTTGCAAAAATTCCTGAACACACAGCCATTAAACTATATAATTACTCTAAATAATTCTATAATTTTAAATTCTATTATTTATTGATAGGTTTTTTGGGGGGGGGTCCTTTTTAGCATGTTTTACATGAATTGTGTATGAATATTTTTGTATTATTTTATACCGAGTGTTTTTTTACATTTATTTTTGTTATTGTATATTAGTGTTATTTTTTTTTTATCGTGGTTGAAAAAAATGGAACTGTTATATTGTGTTAATTTCAATACATGATGTGCATTTTTTTTTTTTTTTACTGCACGGGCACACATCTTGACAACAGTTGTGTTGTGATGGAGCTCAAGAATGACAATAATCGCCTACACGCACGCGGACTGTGTACACACGCTTTTGAGTTATGGGTTTATGCTCGACACACACGCACACACACATTGTGCAAGGTTCATACTTTGACAGCATCAACGGGAGGAGGATTAATTTCAACTGGATTGTATGACCGAAAAGAGGAGAGAGTGACTTTAATGGAGGCAGAGTGTGTGTGGGTGATCATTAGCGGCCAGTGTGCGTGTGCATGTGTGTGTGTGTGTGTGTGTGTTGCCTCCCACTCAACATATTTTCCTCCACTGCTGCAACCCTACTTATACTTGTGAAGTCTGAACAGACTTAAACACGCACTGAAATACACACGCACACAGACACACACGGGGTCTGTATGGCAAATATGTCTGATTTCCGAGTAGATTTTATTTATGTATTTTTGCGAATAACTTTGATTTTCCTCCCTTGTGACTAGTGAGTTGCATTTGAGCCCATTTGTTTAGCAGTTTTCACAATGTTAATAGGAATCCGGACCATTGAAAGCTGGAGACCGCTACGTTAGCTTCTTGTGCTAACTACCGGTTCGATACCATAGGCTCTACCACAAGCAAAGGGATTTGTTTGAGAGCTGTTCCAGATTTAATTTTTGTAGGTTACTACTTCCTGTTTTTTACTTCATTGCAGTTAGCTTGATTGGATGCTCGGTATGTAGCTTTTTGTGAGTAGTGTATCTTCCATGATTTTTTTTTTTTTTTAGCGCTGTTTCCACTTTTACTTTTGTACGTTGATTTGGTAGCTTGTCACTTGTTTTTTAACTTGTGTTTTTACTCTATTGTAGTTTGTTGGCATTATAGAACACTCCGCCAGTCGCTTTTTGGACCGTAGGACTGATGTGGGTAATCTGTGACTCAATTAGCGCTGTTACAGCTTTTGTTTTGGTAACTGTATAGTTGCTTTTTCAAAACAAATGATTTATTTTAATGTTTTATGACTGCACTTGGTCTTTTACGATCTTTGAAGATGTTTTATTTATCATGTTTACGAAGAATTGGCCCTAAGTGAAGATGTAGACTTCTAGGTTAGCTTTTCGCGCGATAAGCTAGCTAGCAACCGTCTGTTTGTCACTTGTGAACAAAATGTAGAGAATGTATTGTGGCCGTATTTGTCCTTATATTTGGCATTAGTTGATATATCTTTTGATTTTTGTTATTGTTGTGACTGTTGCAGGCCAGGTGACGTCGTGGTCCAGGTCTTCCCAGAATGCGGGAACCAGCATCACGTGGGTACGGCACCAGCACAAAAAGCATTCAGAGGTGAGGAATACTCAAATGATTAATCATCTTTATGGCTTTCAAACCAGAGTTAAGAGTTTTAACACTGGGTTAGGGTTATGAAACACACGTTAAGATTTTAATTTGGGTTTTAAATCATGATGAGGTTTTCAAATCTGGATTTTAGGCCTTGGTGAGGTTTCCAAACACAGGTTAGGGTTTACAGACATAAATAGGGTTGGGGTTATAGTTTTAAGTCTACATTAGTAGTCATATTTATTTGTATAGCGCATTTCATATACGAGGTAACTCAATGTGCTTTACATGATTTTAAAGGCATTTGAAAACAAAGAGATAAAACTTTTAAAATGCCGTTATAACAATAAAAATGACAAAATATTTAAAAAAGGCAATTAAAACCGCATATAGTACAAGTAAAATTATCAAAAAGTGGATATATTCTAAAAAGCATGAATAAAAAGAAGAGTTTTCAACCTGGATTTAAAAACATTCCCACTTGGAGCTGACCTCACCTTTGGTTCACCGTGTTTGCTTTGGACTCTGCGGTTCACTATTTGAGTCGTTTGGGTATTTATTTATTATTTGGGTTTGTATTCCGTAAGCATTTCTTTCATGTATTCAGCACCTAAATCGTTTAGTGATTTATAGACCAGTAGCAGAACTTTAAAATCTATTCTAAAGCTGACTGGAAGCCAGTGCAAGGACTTTAGGATTGGAGTTCTACGCTCTGACCGCTTTGTTTTGGTCAGAACGCGAGCTGCAACATTCTGCAGCTGTTTAATACTCTTTTTTTGGGGGGGGAGTCCAGCAGAAGACCATTACAATAGTCAAGTCTACTTGAGATAAAAGCATGGATGAGCTTTTCCTGGTCTGCTTGACACATACAAGACTTCAAGACTCTAGATATGTTCTTCAGATGGTAGAAGGCAGTTTTTGTGATTGATTTGATATGATTGTTGAAAGTCAGGTCGGAATCAATCACAACACCTAAGACTTGATTTGGGTTTCAAATTAGGTTTAGGGTTTCAAACGAGGTTTAGGGTTTGGAATTACAGTGTTGTCATGGGTTAATTTTTCTAATTAGGGTTTTAAAATTGTTGTTATGGTTCCCAAGTTATGTTTTGAAGTCCGGATTACGGTTTCAAATTCAGGTTTGAAGTTTGGGTTAGTGTTACAAACTCTTTAGTGAATCATCAACTCTAATTGAGAAAGCCCGGCGTGTCCAAAGTCAATACATTCATCTCTTGACACCAGCGCGGCTGAAGCAACCGCCGGAACGGACGCCGCAGCGCGGTCGGCCAAAGTGGCAGGTTGAACGAGCGGTCGCCGTGAGCGGTCGCCTCGAGCCGTCCCCGAGGACTCTCAAATGATTACCCTGGCGCGAGAGGCGGAAAAAAACGGTCGCTCTGAAGGACTTTCTGTGGCTTGCAAATTCTTCCCAGTTGAAGGAGGCGAAGTTTGTTGTGCTTGACAAAAATAACTGCTCTTTGGAAACTTTTATCTCGCGGTGAGAGCAATTAACAGTTGCTAAGCTAAAAAATGAACTACGCTAAAGGCTCGTTTATGACAGCAATTCCTTTTTTGGGGGTTTTAGGGGGTAAAAAAATTTTTTTTTTTTTTTTTCTTCAGAGGAATTATAATGGCTGTCAATTATCTGGGGAATTTTCACCATTAGCGGTCTGGCCTGGTCCCCGTTCTACGCGATTATTGAGGGTCCACTGCATAATTAGTAAATAGTCGTCGACAAAAAAGAGGGATTAAGCCGCTTATTACAACTCCGAGTTGTTGTCAAACTAACCATAACACAAACATAATTACATATTGTGTATTTGAAGCAAGCATACAATGGAAAACTCCACAGTCGCACGGGATAGTAATTAACATAACACCAACACCAGCCGTGGGTGTATAAAACAATTTCAAGATTGGGACAATAGATCCACTACGCCTGAGACGTTATTATCACGATATGGCGACGAAGAGAAGACTCAAGTCGCTCACGTAATCGGAATGTGGAGGTTGCCACGACAGCGGATTAGCTTGAAGTCACGTGACACGAAAGAAGAACTGAAGATGATGTCGTGGGGCAAGTAGCGCCGCTAAACAACGAATCGATTATCCCAAATTGGTGAATTTGATATTGTCGATTAATCATTGCAATTCCACTTGCAAGTGAGGGTTTCAAGATATTGTGAGGGTTTCGAGTTAGGATTTCAGATAAGGGTTAGATTTTCAAGTTATACATAAATTTTCTTAGCTGCTTATCCTCACGAGGGTCGCCTATTCCAGCTGTCAACGGGCAGGAGGCGTGGTACACCCTGAACTGGTTGCCAGCCAATCGCAGAGCACATGGAGACGAACAGCCATGCTCACAATCACACCGAGACGCAATTTAGTGTGTCGAGCCATTTTCTTTGCCGCTTATCCTCACGAGGGTCGCGGGGAGTGCTAGAGCCGATGCCAGCTCTCAACGGGCAGGAAGCGTGGTACACCCTGAACTGGTTGCCAGCCAATCGCAGGGCACATGGAGACGAACAACCGTGCTCACAATCACACCTCGGGGCAATTTAGTGTGTCCATCCATCCATTTTCTTTGGCGCTTATCCTCACGAGGGTAGCGGGGAGTGCCGGAGCCTATCCCAGCTGTCAACAGGCAGGAGGCGGGGTAGACCCTGAACTGCTTGCCAGCCAATCGCAGGGCACATCGAGACAGACAACAACCACTCACAAGCACACCTAGGGGCAATTTAGAGTATCCATCCATTCATTTTCTTTTGTGCTTATCCTCACGAGGGTCGCGAGGAGTGCTGGAGCCTATCCCTGAACTGGTCGCCAGCCAATCGCAGGGCACATGGAGACAAAGAGTCTCACAATCACACCTAGGGGCAATTTAGAGTGCCCAATTAATGTTAATTGGACATTCGTTGTTTTTTAAGTTAGTTTTTAAGCTATTGTAAAGGTTTGTAGTTAGAGTTTAAAATTGGGGTTTCAAACAAGATTTAGGATTTCAAAGTAGGGTTTCAAATTAAGAGTTTAAATCAGAGATTCCGGTATAACAATCGGCTTTCAACACGAGATCGGTATTTCAAACAGTGATTATTTTTTCCAAATTAGGGATTCAAACCCGGGTTAACCTTTCGAATACAGATTATTATTATGATTATATTTTTAAACAAGGATAAGGCTTGTAGTTACGCTGCAGGGACAAAAATATTGGGACACAGCTTTGAGTGTGTGAACAGTGAGGAGTAGAGTGTCTTTCTCTGTTCCTATGTGGGGAATCAAACGCTCGACAGCCCGTCATTACACACGCACGCAAACGCACACGCGCTTAAGTTAAACAGAGAGCCGCGTATCTATTTATTGCTCATCCTCTGCTGTCGTTTTTTTTTTTTTTTTCCTCGAAGACCGACCGCCTCGGAGCTTTGATGAAGATCGTTAGGGAAACTTACAGGAAGGCAGAGTTCGGTTCTTGTGGCCGACGCTTTTACTGGCAGCGTTTTTTTTTTTTTTTTTTTTTTTTTTTTTGCTTTAAAAGGAGCATGTGTGCATCCTGAGACTGCACAACAACTTCCTGTATGGACATGGATGTGTGTGTGCTACACGTGTGTACAAAGTGGCTTCAAGCACGTCTGGGGAAATGTGCCTGCTTGCTTGTAGCCCGCGGGGAACCGTTGACACTTGTCAAAACATGGCAACATCATACCCCCAGGACACAAACACACACACACACACACACGCACACACACACGAAAAGACAGAGCATTTGTTCTAAGGTGCAAATCAATATGGAAACACAAACCTCCCAAAACACACACATTTGTTCCAGGTGGACTTCTAGTATGCACAAGGAGTGTTTGCATGTGTTCATTTGAAGATGTATTTTACATTAGGGCTTCAATCCGGTTTGGGGTTCTTAATTTCATGGGGTTTTAAAGCCGGGTTCAGGGTTTCAAATGTAGGCGTTCGCCCCGCGTTTGGCTGGCAACCAGTTCAGCGTGTGCCCCAGCCTCCCGATTGGGCTCCAGGAGACCCTTGTGGATGGGATGGATGAAATTTAGGTATTCAAGACAAGAGTTGGGGTTTCAAATTAGGATTTCAGGCCAGGGCGAGGTTTTCAAGGCTGCAGTAGGATTTTAAATGAGACTTTCAAGATTGCGCGAGCATTCCAAAGGAGGATTTCAAGCGTCAGCTTGTGTACATTTTTATTATTGACTAAACAAAGCAAACACTTTGTATTTGTTTACCAAAAAAAAAAAAAAAAATCTGCATGCTTGTGTGTGCTAGATGGGCAACAGTTGTTCTGGCTCATTCGGTCTGGTAGAAACAGCTGTGCAATGCCACGGGGACCTGATGATCACAGCAACAGGAATGCGTGTGTGTGTGTGTGTGTGTGTATTAAACATCTGTATTTGCTCCAATAACTAATAGCTGTTGTGTAGTAAATATTTTCATGTGTACATGGACGCACGCACTCAGACAGAAACAGAACCGCACGTTCAAAGCCGTGTGTGATAGTTAGCTGGTTAAAAGGTTGGTTACTTTTGGGCGAGCAAGCTAAGGAGTTGGTCCGCGCGCTAAGTAGTTTGGTTTTTACTTGGGTGAATCCTCATGACTCAGAGGAGCTGGACTCAAAAACTGTGGAGAATCTTGACACGCATCAGACCAAAGGCCAGTTTTATAGGATAATCTTGTAATAGAGTGGCACTTCTCCGGAAGTCATTTTGTAACGTGAATTTTTTGTAAGTAGAGGCACATTTTACATGTAAGTAGCCTAATCTGTTCCAACCCCCCCACCACCAGCCCCCAAATAAGCATTCAAAGTACAGTGATTCCTCAGTTCTTTACCACAATCTGTTCCAGAAAACGGTTCAAAAAGTGAATTGTTCGAAAACTGACTCGGTATTTCCCATTACAATGAATGTAAAAAGAAATAATGCGTTCCGAGCCTAAAGAATTTGGCTTTTTAAAGCGTTTTTTCAGCTTTTCCCGACAATAAACTGCATAGGAGAAAAACATGTACAGTTTAAATACTTTATATAATAAAATAATTTTGGAGATATACTTGTTTTTTGCTTAAAATTAATGCCAATAGTAGAGTACGCTAGGCCGGGAGTACATTGCCGTATCTGCCGCGACTTGCCCCCCAGCCTTGTAAACTTTTCTGATTAACAAAAGTGCAGAACAAGCAACTTGCCGTCTTTGGAGTCGTGATTGGGGGTTAATATGGTCGTCGTCCATCAGAAGAAAAACAACAGTCACTACCGGGACACGTCTGTGTACAGAGCCCGCGTTATACAGAATAACAAAAGTGCGCTGATTGCGCCGTGCGCATTATGTCATTTCCAGGTTAACAAAACGCATCGTGGGTGGGTCAACTGCTTGCCGCGCGCATTATGTTATTTCCGGGGTTTTTTCGGCGGCGTGGGAATTCACAACAAAGCGCGTCGTGGGTCAGCTGGCTTGGCCGCGCGCAGTATCTTATTTCCGGATTTTTTCGGGGGCGTTCGAGTACCGATTTTGATTCGAAAACAGACACGGGAAAATCTCAAAATTTTCGTTCGAAAACCGAGGCTTTTCTAATTTAACCGTTTGAATCTGTAACCCAAGATTGAAACTCAGACCCATGCATGAATTTCTAAATTGAAATCACAAGCCGTGCTTGTAACCCTAATTTTAAAAGCCTCATCCCGGGCTCGAAGCCCTGGCTAGAAATCGTAACTCGCAACCCCGACACGAGCTTGCAACCCGAATTGGGGAAAGCGCGGCTCCCAGGTGTGAACGCTGCGTGACGGCATGAATATGAAGCTGAGTGGAGTAAGAGCGTAAGAGTGAGTGTGAGGCGGCAAACACGCTCTGAAAACCTACAAAGAAAAAAGTGGGTCACTGACAAGCTAGAGAATGAAGGAGACTTTAGAGGGCCCCCCCACCCCACTCCTCCTTCTCTCACTTTTTCAGAGTGGGGTGTAAATAGACGAACGTGCTACCACATCTACGAGGAAGAAGACGTGACCCAATTACGGAAGCTGCCGCATTAAAAAAAAAAACAACAACAAATATATGATTAATTGCTTGTGGGGTTCAAAGTATGCTCGCATCATCACATCAAGACGCCACCAACTCCGAATCAAATCAAATACGCAACTGAAATAACTTGACGTAACATATTGCATTTTTCCATTTTTAAGCTTTTTATCATTCTTTAAATGTACTTTGAATGGTTATTTTTTGGAGGGGGGGCTTGGAACGGATTAGGCTATTTACATGTAAAATGCGCTTGTATTTATGAAAAATTTAGCTGAGATAAGCTCAGCACTCCCGCACCTCTTGTGAGGATAAGCGGCTCGGTACGGTATTCATGTTGTTTAAGGCTTTCAAATTTGGGTTTGAAACTTGGGATAGCATTGAAGCTAATGCGCACCGCGTAATAATTGCACATAACGACAGGTGCATTTGCGTACACGTTTCCTTTTGAGCAAGCAACACATTTGTGGAGTTTTTTGTTTTTTTTCCGTCTCGGCGTGTCTTCCCAAAGGAGCGTCGCCCCAGCGGCGGCGCGTGACACGATTTCTCATCCCGAGGAGGAAACCCCATTCACGTTTCTATCGCATCTTTTTGTGTCCATTGACGGGTTGTACGCCTCACGTCTGGGGGGGGACTCAAAAGGACGAGCCGCCATCTTGAGTGTGACTCATTCATGCTAAGAAGAGCCAAGAAAAATTAAAAAAACACATTTTTTCTACCATCCTTCTGGATGACTTTTTTTTTTTTGTGTGGGATCCCAGCGTTTGATGGCACCAAATTCATCCTGACTTTCAAGCCCGCTTCAAGGATGAACTTTTTCCGAGCGCAGTCTTCCTTTTTGGAATTTAAACCTTGTTAAATTTAAGGTTTCAAAATATGGTTTTGAACAACAATTAGGGTTTAAAATTGAGTTTCAATTCAGTTATAAAGTATAGTGTATATATTATATATAAAGTATAAAGTATTTAAAATCAAAGATTAGGGTTTAAAACTCAGGTTAAGGTTCCTAGTTGGGGTTTCAGTTTAAAAAGCTAAAACAAAAATATGCACGACGCCACACTGTGCTTTTGAATGGTGTCGGTGATTAATATTTTTCATCACAAACACGCACACACGTGCGCGCTCGCCTCCTGCGGACCTTCCAGGCTCCTGTGCTAAAATTAGTCTGCTCTATGTGAGTGGCGACATCTGCTGTGACGTAGCGTTGGGTCGCCATGGCGATGATGCTTCCACATCCTTCCCGATAATGCCTTAAGGAGACTTTGGCAGGGCGCCTTCATCCCGATGAAAATTGACATTTGGTAAGGATTCCGGTGCTACACACCCCCCCCCCCAAAAAAAATGGCTTCGGAGTTGTGGAATGTTTTGAAAATGTAACTCCCAAAGTTACACTTAGCAACATAACATTTGGCGACATGTCCATCATGAGGTGGCCCACAAAAAAAGTCGGCAGAAGCAACGCCTAAAAAGACACGGGAAATCGGCCATTTTTCTTCGAAGCTGTTACTTTTGAATCTGACTTTCTATCATTTTTGTTGGTGTTTCTGCGAGTAAGTGTCAACAAGCCATGCCTGAAGAGACTCGGGAGGTCTGGCAATGGACATTTCCGACCTGTCAGTCGCTCGTACAATAATAGCCAATCAGATAGCCGCATTGTCTCAACCTCTGGCTTGACACGCCCCTCTCACCATATTGTCCCACAAGCAATGCCGTTTGTCAGTAGCGTGCGCTTGGAAAAGTTCATGTTATGAAGAAAATGGTCGTCAGATGCGCTTGGGGAACGTGCAATTCTGATGAAAGATATCCGGCTAGGATTCATTTTCCAAAGCCTAAAACACAGTTGACGAAGTGTCTACGATGGATTAAGGTTACTGTTGGTAATACACTAAGACGTCATGGTTTGAAATCATGCATGGCAGGGAAGGTGCCCCTGCTTAAACCAGCACGTTAAGGCCCGGCTTAAGTTTGCCAATGACCATTTGGATGATACAGAGGAGTCATGGGAGAAAGTTTTGTGGTCAGATCAGACCAAAATGGAACTTTTTGGTCATAATTCCACTAACCATGTTTGGAGGAAGACAAATGACGAGTTCCATCCCAAGAACACCATCCCTACTGTGACGCATTGGGGTGGGAGAATCATGCTTTGGGGGTGTTTATCTGCACATGGGACAGGACGACTGCACTGTACTAAGGAGAGGATGACCGCAGCCATGTATTGTGAAATTTTGGGGAAAAAGCTCTTTCCTTCAGTCAGAGGACTGAAGATGGATCGTGGCCGGGTCATTGTCACGTTGAAAGACCCAAAACACAGAGCCAGGAAAACCAAGGAGTGGCTCCGTAAGAAGCACATCAAGGTTCTAGCGTGGCCTAGTCAGCCTCCAGACCTAAACCCAATAGAAAATCTTTGGAGGGAGCTGAAACTCCATGTCTCTTACCGAGAGCCCAGAAACCTGTCTGTGGGGAGGAGTGGGCCAAAATCCCTCCTGGAGTGTGTGCAAACCTGGTGAACAACTACAGGAAGCATTTGACCTCTGTAATTGCAAACAAAGGCTACTGTACCAAATATTAACATTGGTTTTCTCAAGTGTTCAAATACAATCACACAAATAAGTGGTTAAAAAAAAATCATACATTGTGATTTCTGCATTTTTGTTTTTAGATTATCTTTCTCACAGTGGACATGCACCTACGATGAGAATTTCAGACCTCTCCATGATTTCTTAGTGGGAGAACTTGCGATATAGCGGGGTGTTCAAATTCTTGTTTTCGTCACTGTAAAGACTACAATGATATTACTCGTGATCTTTCCAAGTAAAAAGTACTCACCCTGCTTTACATGCGCAGTACGATTCCACTATTTTATCCTGTCGGATTTCAATATGAAGTTTGTGAGGCATCAAACATTTTTTTGCATCGATCGCCGACGTTTCGCTGTAACTCTGACATTGCGTCCTGCTCCGTCCAAAAAAAAAAAAATCTTAATTCCGTGTACATATCCTTGCGTGAAATAGTTGAGACCTCTCTGTAGAACTCTCTTGGACATTTGGCAAAAAACATACCCCAATATTATCTGGAATACGCGATATAGAATCGACTTCAAACATGCGCCATTTTGGAAGCCTGTGGGACATGGCTAAGGGGGCAGAGCTTAAGATCGCCATCGGAAAGGTCCATTTTGTTTGAAGCAGACAATTTAGCCTCAATTTCCCATTCACCAAACCTTGAACCTTGTCAAATTCGACAGACGAGTGCCGCTAAACTGCGGAAAAAATATTTTTTGTCATTCCACGTGGGTCGGAATATGTTGGCCAAATGTCAAACGAGTCGAATAAGCCGCAAGGTCAGAGGCGAGCCAACGTCTGAAGGGAAGAAATTCATAGACTCCCCCTACTGGCAGAGACGTATGGGTGCAATAACAGCACTCCCTAAACGCCGCACTCGGGCATTAAAATTAATTACTCTCTGTGATGGATGTCAAAAGTTTTTGTTATTTCTCTGTTAAAGTAGAATGACATTTTTGTGCGTGTGTGTGATGTCAGCTGGCCTTTAAAAGCACTTAGAGCACTTTGTCACTCGGTGGGAAAGTGACTCAGCAGTGTAGTCAACGTGAGTGTGCAAGCAGGACATGCACACACACGTGCGTATTTATCAAGTGTGTGTGTGCGCAGAAGCATGTATCTTGTGGGTGTTACCTGATGTCAGGATTATGTGTCGTGGTCCATTAATTTCGATGTAAGCACTTCCCGGTTTTAAATGTCACCCTATGCCTCACTCAAACACACTGGCACGCGCGCGCGCGCACACACACACACACACACACACAAACACTGAGGGTGAGAGAAATGCAGAAGTTGTTTGTGTTATGAAATGTTCTTGCAGTATTGCTTTCATTGCTGGCTTTAAATATGTGCGGTCGGACGGCCAATGAGATGGTATCATAGATACTTCAATTCGGAACCGAGAACCTTTTGTTGATAAAGGCCCGTATTTTTGGATTAAAAATATGTCACGGCGCAAGAAGAAAAAAATGGAACGAAATGTTGTCACATTTTTTTTTTTTTCATAAATTAGCAAACTGCGTTAAATCTGGGCCTGTTTAATTGTTCGTTTTGTGAATGGGAACAGGTTAATTCTGTATGCTGCCACCTAGTGGAAGACCATGTCATTGTTCCGCCTGTCACTATTTGTCACTGGCGTAGATAGAAAATAATCACAAAGATGACACATTTGTTGTAAATTATTCAGTAATTCTTTGACCAATTAGAATTGATAATTTCCCTTAGTGGTAGTGAACCACGGGCTGACGGGGCAATCGTAGATTTGTTTTGTCATTTTTTATTTCATGTGATATTTTTCTCAATATTTTTCTAGTATTTATTTAATTTTAGTTTATTTGTTTTCCATATATTTTCTTTAATTTTGTACATTGATAATTTAAAAATATTAAAAATTTATTATAAAATATATTTATTTTTTTGTCAATTAAATTGATCTTGAATTGGTCTTATTTTGTATGTATTTTATTTGATATATTTCTATTCTACCCTGTGATTGGCTAGCCTATACTCGTGACGTATTTACTCCTACTAGGAAGACAGAAAACTGCGTTATGTAAAAAAAAAAAAAAAATTTGCCTGACAACATGATTTGAAGCGTTCATGTGCCGTACTACACCTTAGTCCTCGAAACAGTTTCCATATTTTTATTTTATTTTTTATTTTTTTATCCCCAGGTGTTTCGCACCGACTTCATCACGGCCATGAAGCTTCCCGACTCTGCGCAGCTGGGCTTGGATGACTTCTACGTGCTGTCGGACCCTTGGAGGCAAGAGTGGGAGAAAGGAGTCCAGGTGCCGGCCAACCTGGAGGCCATCCCGCAGCCCGCGGTCAGGTGAGAGGAACGCCATCAACGCAACATGCTGGTACACGCAAGGCTTTCACGTGTTTATGGCGAGTACTGTAATTCCCAGCATCCAGAGCGCACCTGGTTGTAAGCCTCACCGAGCACATTTGGAAAGGAAATACCATTTGGTACATACATAGGCCGCAGCTGTGTAATAGACGCAAGTTCCCACATTGAAACACAAGATATTTACAAAGAAAGACGGTACACAGAAAGAGTTTAACGCTAGCACTGTGCTAAAGCTAGTGCTAACGCTAACAGGGTTGGTTAAAATAAAACTTACCGGTAAATATCACTGAGACACGGCAGTAATGCACGCTAGCGCAGCGCTAACAAGGGCGGTAAAAGTCACTTCCTCGGCACATATCTTCCACCGGTCTCATTCTTACTTTTTCCGGGCCGAGTGCCCCCTTGCAGCCGTTAGGAAAAAATGGACAAATTAGCCGCATCAATGCATAAACCGCAGGGTTGAAAGCGTGTGAGAAAAAGTCGCGGCTTGTAGTCCATAAATTACGGTACTCAAACTCCACTGCCGTGTTCCGCCCACTTGCAATGATACAAAGTCAAATCCTTCGCAATTTAGTGTTTAGTATACGGTTCAGATTTGAGAGTAAAATCTGTGCGAGTTTGTGGCCTCTTCAGACCAAAATGGTTGATTTCCTGCCTTCCTCTGTCTGAGCAGGCACGCCATCTTGAGAGTACTGAAATTCCTGGCCTACAGAGTGTACAGAGTATAAGCCTCACCCAGCACATTTGTAAAGGAAATACCATTTGGTACATAAATACGCCGCAGCCGTGTAAAAGCCGCAAGTGCCCACATTGAAACACAAGATATTTCCATTGAAAGACGGTACACAGAAAGAGTTTAACGTTAGCGCCGTGCTAAAGCTATTGCTAACGCTAACGCCGCGCTAACACTAGTTAACGCTAACACGGCCGGTTAAAATAAAACAAATTAAACTTGCCGGTAAATATCACTGAGACATGCCAGTAACACAGCAGCAACACGCTAGCACAGCGCTAATGCTAGCGTAGCGCTAGCAGGGCTGGTAAAAGTGACTTCCTCGGCACATATATGTTTTATATATATATATATATTATATATATATATATATATATATATATATATATATTCCATTCTTACCTTTTCCACTCGACTCCCTTGCAACCGTTAGAAATCATGCACAAATTAGCCACATCACAAAATCATAAACCGCAGGGTTGAAAGTGTGTGAAAAAAGGCCGGAGATTACGGTAATCCTTAAAAAATGAAACTGGGTTCGGCGCCTTGTTGGTTTTTTTTTTTGTTTGTTTGTTTTTTTTTTTTTTAGAAATTGTTTAACGGTGAGTCACTAAAATGTCATCTTAAACCAAATTGGCAGACTTCACAAGTTTTTTTTTTAATGTGGCTACTTGTGATAAACAAGCCCACCAAATTTCATCTTGCTGCATGTAACGAGTTTCTGGGGATGAATTTTCCAAAAAGTGTTTGCGTTTTATTGCAAGACATCAAAGCTCACTAATATGGCCTCTCTGAATTAAAATCACAATGCTCCAATATCTTGGACTTTTTTTTTGTTGGTCTTATCATGAGGGACATTCCCAGAAAAAAATTCATGTTGTAAAGTGAAACTAGCTTTTGGGGCTGAACCCCCCCCCCCCAATATTAACATTTTATGGTGTATCGTAAAATTTTGCTTAAATGTTTCCATTTGAAATTTTTGTCTTCTTGAGCGATTTTTATTTTTTTTTTTCGTGCATTCGATCCCCAAGAATAAGAAGCAGGACAGGCCAAAAGATGACGAGATATCGGAGCGCTCGATCGTTTGCGGGGCGAATCCGGGAAGAGATAAACGTCTTGCCGAGTGTTTTACGCCGGCTAATGGGCTCACACACGCATACGCTCATAAACGCACGCGTTTAAGCAGATGGATTTGCACCCGAAGGCAGCGACGGAGAAGCAGATTGTCAAGAAAAAGACACCCGGTCGAGATAAGCGTGCGTGTGTGAATGAAGGCGAACGTTTGCGTATGTGATGACAGCTTCTAAAGGAGGATGCCCAGAACCCGCAAGCAGTACAGCGCGAATGGATGCAGACTCCGCATCACGCACGCTTTTCATCTTTCACTCTTGCGTTCGTCACGCTGGCGTCTCTCCTCCTTTTCCCCCGTGGAAATCGTCCCTTAACGGTGTCGCTGCCGTGAGCATGCCGTAGCAACAGGTGGCGCTGTCACCTCCAATTGTACGTGTAACGGAGCCAGTCAGGAGACAAAAGAAATCAAAATCCACTTTGTACATAATTTAAAATTTTTTTTGGGCGGTGAGAGTATAATTTGAAACATTTATTTACAAAATATTACCACTATATTCCTGTAAAATGCCCTCGTTTTACACGCATTACAAATTCCTTTTCTCAATGTAACCTTCCATTTTCTTAAAAAATTAACTTTTTCCACATAGCATTGGAAATGTAGTCATATTTATTACTTTTTTTAATGGGAATTCAAATATCTGAAAAACTCAACTCACAATTTTAGCGTTTTTTTATTAAAATCCCCAGGTATTTTATTGATGTTGATTTTATTCTTAGAATAAATGTTTTCATTCATTCATTTTTACTTTAATAACCATTTTATTCTCAAATCAGGATTTAATTATTGGAAGATTACAGCTCATTTAATTTTTTTTATTCCTAAAATAAAAAAAAATTTCATATCAAATTTATTTTCCTAAAATTGTGAATTTTATTCTTTTCTGACTTTGTTTCCCAATTAAAAATTGCATTTCATACTAGAATTTTTTTTTTTGTAAAACTGTCAAATCCCGAATTTAGTCTCATAAAATCAACAATTTAATCCTGTGATATTGCCATTTTTCCCTTATTACATTTCTTTTCTTAAAATAACCACTTTATACCTTGACTTTAAATTGAGTTTTTCTTTTTTTTTATTCTTAAAATTAAATTTTCTCATATCAAATTTATTTTCCTAAACCCTAACCCTCGTAAAATGACTCCCATGAATCACAGTCCATCCATGCATTTTCTTGGCCGCTTATCCTCACAACGGTCGCAGGGATTGCCCGAACCCATCCCAGCTGTCAACGGGCACACCCTTAACTGGTTGCCAGCCAATCACAGGGCACATGGAGACAAACGGCCGCACTCGCAATCACACCTAGGGGCAATTTAGAGTGCAGATTCTGGAAAATTCAATTTTTTTTTTCACATGGACTTCAAATTTGAAGTGTTAACAAGGATTCCAAGTACAGACTTCCTCTTGTTGCTCTTGACGTTGCAGTCAAGCTCGCTCTTTGCCTGCGATGCTTAACCCAGGAATGAAGAGTGAAAGAGGAAGACGAGTGTTTGGTGAAAGCCAGACGCGTCCGTTGCGCCTTCTTCGCCCCCCCCCTCCTTCTTTCTCTCCTCTCCAACAGTTTTTAGCGATGATGTCATTATTCATCGCAAGGGAGAGAAAAAAAAACGAGGAGGAGGAAAATATGTTTGCGCCTGAGGCTCGAATACAGTGAGAGCAATGAAGAGAGGAAAAAAAAGAAAAAAGGAAAAGCTTTGACATCGAGTCAAGCTTTCATTTGTTCTTGTTTTAACTTGTCAACCTTCCAAAATATACCGGTATAGGTTATTTCTTTATTTGTTTTTACAATTATGCTTTGCATATTTAGACAGAGGGGGAGAAAAAAGCACTAATGCGATTTTTTTTTTTTTTTTTTTTTTTTTTACCTTTTTAGGCGGTTGTTCGACCTAAAATGTAATTACAATTGTAAAATAATTTCACTTGTTTGACTTGTATTTAAATAGAAAAAATCTCATCTTTTTATTTTACGCCAATCGTGCTTTGACTTATGAGTTGACATTATTCCGCGACCACAATTGTAGCTCAAAACACTTGCATCTCAAATAAACTTTCCCCATTGACATTAATATAAAAGGTTTTAATCCATTCAAGCCACCCAAAAAAACATCAACAGAATTTTCATAACATTTTCCTTAATAAGAATAACTAAGTCTTTTTTTACTTGATAAAAACAGATCGTAAAACGTAATTAAGTACAATTCAACAATTTGTGCATCATGATAATTCAATGAGCGTTTTGCGCCTTTGTGTGTGCACTCCTGGGCCACCGGGGGCAGTGTAACGTAGACATATACTGTATACAGTGATGCCTCGGTTCTCGACCACAATCCGTTCCAGAAAACGGTTCGAGAAGTGATTTGTTTGAAAACTGAATCGATGTTTCCCATTACAATGATTGGAAAAAGAAATAATGTGTTCCAAGCCTAAGAAAATTCTTTTTAAAGCATTTTTTTAGCTTTTCCTGATATTAAACTACATAGTAGAAATACATGTGTAGTTTAACTACTTTATATAGTAAAATCATTTAAGAAATATTTTTATTTTTTGCTGAAAATATATGCTTTAGTAGTAGAGTATGCTAGGCATTGCCGTATCTGAAGCGACTCGGCCCCCATTCTTTTAAACTTGTTTCATTAACAAAAGTGCAGAATAACGTTAAACAAACAATAATGAGGGGAGTGGGGGGGGGCATTTCTTTGGAGCCATGATTGGGGGTTAATACGAGATGACAATGAGATGAGAAGAAAAACAACAGTCACTACCAGGACAAGTCTATGTTATACAGAATAACAAAAGTGTGTTAGTTCTGTTTTTTTTCGGGGCGTGTTCGAATAAACAATAACAAAACGCGTCAAGGCTGGGTTAGCTGCTTGCGCCGCGCGCATTATGTTATTTCCAGGTTTTTTCAGCGGTATGGGAATTCACAATAAAGCGCGTTGTGAGTCAGCTGGTCTGGCCGCGTGCAATATGTTATTTCCGGGTTTTGTCGGGGGCGTTCGAATGGTGATTTTCGTTCGAAAACGGAAGCAAAAAAAAATCTTGAAATATTCGTTCGAAAGATCCAGTAGTATTAGTTGTTCTTCACGAAGGATAAGGAATATATGGCAGTGAGTATTGTCACATGCTCTCTATTTTTGGTGCTACTGCTTGTTTAAATATTTGTTTCTCCTAAATCAAATTTTTTTGCTCACAATTCTCAACGAAGATTTAGTCCAGCGAGGGCTCGTATATTGAAAAACTTGCAAGGCCAAGTACTGCTGTCTTAATTTGTAAGTACGTTAAAATTTGTATTCACACAGTTTAAAGGTGAACTAATTTAAATATTGTGTTTGCTGACTTGTTGTCAGTATTCCAACCACTTGATTTTTTTTTTTTTTTGGGGGGGGGGCTATCATTTTTTTCCTCATTTTTATGAGCCCCAGTTGTATTTATTGATTACATTTTGTAAGATTTCGCCATTATTCAACCTCCATTTACCTTGCGTGCTGTAATTCCCTCTTCGGTTGCGTTATCGCTTCAATCAGTTGCGGTTGTGGTTGCAGGATGACGACATTCTTGTAAAATCGTCAGTCAAGTTAAAGGTCAGAAGAGAAGTTAACGCACCATAATTCAAAATGAAAGGGTAGAAATGAGTGATGATACCTTGTGGGACAGAATGCAGCTGCTGTCTTTTCCACAATCATTTGCTTATTTGCTCCGCAGCAACAGCGCATGGAAATCCCCCAAAGATGAAACTTTTTTTTTTCCGATCTTTATCACGTAGAAAAAAAAAAAGAGACCAAGCAGCGCAAAGCTTGCACGGTGGGTGTCAAACTCATACTTTCCACATCTCGTGTTTGCTTTGAGTCATAAACGGACCATTTTTAGGTCAATTATGTTTGGGCTGTTTGTTCAAAAAGAAAGAAAGAAAAAAAAAAAAACCAACTTTGATTTACTGGACAGAAAGTCTTTAAAGTTGCAGTGTGACGTTCTTGATGTTCCCGCAAGTGTAAGCAAAATCTCTTATCTGAACACATTTGACAAGCATGTTGTCTTTGTAATGCAGATTTTAAAAGTCATGGAAATACAAGGATATTATGATGAAAATGTAATTGTTGTGATAGCAAAATATATGTGTCATCTTAAGAGAAAACACATTTACAAGTATTGGTGGGATAGGTATCGATAGAATATGAATGGTTATTATTTGGGAGGTATGGTGGCTGCGTTGGCCTCACAGTTCTGAGGACCCGGGTTCAATCCCGGACCCGCCTGTGTGGCGTTTGTATGTTCTCCCCGTGCATGCGTGGGTTTTCTCCGGGCACTCCGGTTTCCTCCCACATCCCAAAAAACGTACATTTATTGGACACTCTAAATTGCCCCTAGGTGCAATTTGCCTATCTTCGTGTGCCCTGCGATTGACTGGCGACTATTTCAGGGTGTACCCCGCCCCCTGCCCGTCGACAGCCGGGATAGGCTCCAGCACTCTCCGCGACCCTTGTGAGGATAAGCAGCTAACAAAACGGATGGATGGAAAATTTGAAGATTATCACAGAAAAAAATGTGACTATTTACTTATAATATTGTGACAATATTTGCTCAATATTTCAACCCCGCAACCATCGTGAGGATAAGCAGCTTAGAAAATTGATGGATGGTTACAATCTGAGAATATATTCGTTAAAAAAAAGTACCGTATTTTCCGCACTATAAGGCGCACCTTAAAATCTTTTAATTTTCTCTAAAGTCGACGGTGCGCCTTATAATCAGGTGCGCCTTATATATGGGTCAACATTGAGCCTTGAGTGCAGCTCCGTCTAATGGATGCATCACGTAACCCCAGCCTCTACTGTAGCGTGTATTCTATGCGCCTTATAATGCGGTGCGCCTTATGTATGAAAAAAAAAAACGTTTTAAAATAAGCCTCTCATTGAAGGTGCGCCTTGTAATGTGGGGCGCCTTATAGTGTGGAAAATACGGTCGCTGTACCCGATTGGAGTGATAAACTTGTCACAATATTTTTCCAAGAAACAAATTTGTCATTTTACACAAAAGTGATGAAACTATCGATAAATAACGTCGAATCATGTAATACCCTTTATCTGTTCAGTATTAGTCATTGGCCACTTCCTGTTTTGACACAAAGGTTTTTTTTTCTGGGTTTTCCATCATATGATTTGGTTTTTGGCTTGCTGTGTAATCGCGTGCCCAAAGCTGAAGGCCATAAAACATCCCGGAGTTCACGGCCCGGGGCATCTTCCACTTGTGGTTTTTCCTTTCACTTTGAAGCAAGGAGGAAAGAATGCCGCACGTCGGGGGATGGCTAACATCTCCCCCCCCAAAAAAAAAGTTAGGGATGGATCGATCCCAGTTCGCACAACACCACAAAAGACATGAGATGCGGTGTATAAACACGTAGATCGGTCGCTACAAAAACCACAGGAACGGGGTCGTGAACCGGCGGAACTGCCTCGCTTTCTTCCCGACATCATTAAGGGGGGGGGGCATTCATTTATCAACTCAGGCAAGTCTTTCCCGAAAGGCAGGAACATGCTGACAAATAACTCACGGACAAAGGCAAGTCCAAAATGGATAAGTTAATGTGATGTTTTTATTAAAAAAAAAAAAAAGCTTGTACACAGTTTTATAAAATCATACAGCAATGACAAAATTAAATAGAATTAAACAGGGCAGCGCAACTGGTTAGCCTGTCAGCATCACAGTTCTGAGGACCGGGGTTCAAATCCCAGCCCGACCTGTCTGGAGTTATGACTGTGTAGTTTTTCTGCAAGTATGTCAATTTCCTCCCAAAAATGTGCATTTTTTTTTTTTTTGGTCAGTAGCATTTATAGATCAAAATGTTTATATTTAATTTAAAAAAATATGTAACATTTCAAATATAAAATAAAAAATGGATGGGTAGATGAATAAAAATGTGAGAGGAGGGGAGGTACTTTTACAATGAATTTTTTTTGACAGACGTTTGAATAATAGATATGTTAGATAATAGATAATAATAGAATATTAATAATAATGTCCGACTGGTGAGCACTTCTGTATTCACTCCTACTAGGAAGAGAGAAAACTGCGTTATGTAAAAAAAATTTGCCTGACGACTTGATTGAAGGGCGGCACGGTGGATCATCAGGAAAGTGTCGGTCTCACATTTCTGAGGACCCAGATTCGATCCCGGTTTCGCCTGCGTGGGTTTTCCTTGGGTGCTCCGGTTTCCTCCCACATCCCAAAAACATGCGACATTAATTGGACACTGTAAATTGTCCCAAGGTGTGCTTGTGGGCGGTTGTTGTCTGTCTCCATGTGCCCTGTGATTGGCTGGCAGCCAGTTCAGGGTGTACCCCGGCTCCTTGCCGTTGACAGCTGGGATAGGTTCTAGTACTCGCGCGACCCTCGTGAGGATAAGCGGCTAAGAAAATGGATGGATTAAAATTCATGGTAGAATTGCCTTATTTTCCTTGTGAGTTTATTCGGGAAAAGCGCATTCATTTATCAAGGTAGACGAGTCATTCCCGAAAAACCAGAGCACGGTGCCAAATGACCGCTGGGGAAGGACAGCTGATTAGGATTCATCAGCCTCTAAAACTTGGGACTCATCTCCACGTTATTTGAGTTTGGTTCTGTCTGACAAAAAAGGTGAATGGGTTTAGCTGGGAGTCTGACTCACTCCTTGGAAGCCAGCACGGTCCACAGATCCAGCTTCGCTTGTCATTCTGTTGAGGTCGGCCAGCCGGCCGGCGCGCTCCAACTGGCTGGTTTGATTGGTTGGATGTCGTCCAATGGGAGAAGGGCAATGTCTTCTGCCCCGGGATGAGGATTCGTGGTCGTCCTTTTAACGGCAGGCGAGTAGAGGATCTTCGATGGGATTAATGAAGCGGTCTTTGACCTGCTTGCATCTCCAAATATTTTCAGGAATTTTAGAGATGTTTGACATTTTAGTAAATCATGCAGATACTTCTGAGTGTCGGTGGTCAACTCAAATAATTCAGGGTGCACTTTATGGACTGATTGGATGGGTGGCTGGATCAGTAGGTGTAGGTTTCAGACTCGGGTCGGATCCTGGACTGTTTGAATGAGTAGGTGGCCCGTCAATAACTGCTGAGTGTTTTGGTGGATGCGTGGACGTTAGATTGATTAGATGAGTGACAGCAGGACTTGTGATTGATCTGTGGGGTCAATATGAGTTGGATGAATCGTAGAATAGTTGGATAAATTGGTGGACAGACAGACAGATGGGTGGATTAATGGACAGATGGATGGATAGGACAGGTAGATTGGTGAATGTTTGCTTCGATGGATGAAATTGATTCATCCTGCACAGATGGGATAATAGGACGGATGGATTGATTGGTGGGTGTACGAGTTGGATGGAAGGCTTGATGAGCGGTTAAATGGATCGGTCGTTGAGAGAAATGGAATAAAATTGATGTGTTAATCGTTCTGTATTTTGGGGTTGAAGAAGAATGGAGGAAAAGTGTGCTAGTCCCCATTTTTAGAGAACAAAGGCGATGTTCAGAACTGCGGAAACTACAGCGGAATAAAGATGATGAGCCACACAAGGAAGTTATGGGAAAGAGTAGTGGAGGCTACACAAAGGTCAACAAAATGGTTTCATGCCTAGAAAGAGTACCACAGACGCATTATTTGGTTTGAGGATGCTCGTGGAAAAGTACAGAGAAGGTCAGAAGGAGCTACATTGTGTCTTTGTAGACCTAGAGAAAGCCCATGACAGAGTACCAAGAGAGGAACTGTGGTACTGCATGCGCAAGTCCGGTGTGGCGGAGAAATATGTTAGAATAGTACAGGACATGTACGAGGACAGCAGAACAGAGGTGAGATCTAGCTTTGGTGTGTCATAAGAATTTAAGGTGGAGGTGGGACTGCATCAGGGATCCGCGCTGAGCCCCTTCCTGTTTGCGGTGGTAATGGATAGGCTTTGTAGTGAAAGCAGCGAACAGGCGGAGGAACAAATAGAAAGATGGAGCACTGGAAAGGAGAGGAATGAAGATTAGTCGAAGTAAAGCAGAATATATCTGCGTGAATGTGAGGGGTGGAGGACGAAGAGTGAAGAGATAGCGAGGTTGGACAACTTCAAATATTTGGGGTCAACAAAACAGAGTAATGGAGAGTCTGGTAAGGAAGTGAAGAAACGGGCCCAAGGGGGGTGGAACATTTGGCGGAAGGTGTCTGGTGTCTTATGTGACGGAAGAGTCTCCGCTAGGATGAGGGGCAAAGTTTATAAAACACTGGTGAGGCCGGCCAGTCCTCCTCGATGCTTTGTTCTGCAGGGTCAGCAGGTCTACTTCCCTTTTGATTTGCTTGCCTCTTGGCCGGTCTGAGCGTTCAAGTCCAAGTGCAGCTTTGAGAGCCAAAGAGGACCGCAAGGCTACGTTTGTGAGCTCATCACCGACCAACTAATAGCATGTTGGGAGCGCAAAAAAAAAAAAAAAAAAAAAAAAAATGAAAGCTCGTTGCCAGACGGGCTTCTTTTGAGCCTCAAAAGGTTTCGAAGGCAAATCAGGTAGCGACATGAGGCTTATTTTTGTGTGTGTGTGTTTCAAACCTGACAATGGATGTCGAATGGGCTGCGTGGCATTAAAGATTTGGGAAATGCTCTTCTTGGACAAATATTAACGTCGCTCCCCACTTGAGGGTCGTTAATTTTTTTTTTTTTTCTTCTGATGGGTTGTTGTGGTGCCAGGGATTGAGGAGGGGTGCCAGGCGATTTAGTGACATGAAATCAACCTCGTGCTGAGTGCAAAACGTGTGTTTTTGGAAAAAGTAGCAACATGGAATACATACATTGAATGAAGTTTTTTTTATTACATAAAATAAGGGAAGGACTATTCTGTGATTAAAATCAATATTGTTATACGCTAAATGGAGATTGCTTCGAATAGTGCCAGGGATATGGCTGCAACAACCTCTTTCGCGGTATTAAGGGGTGAAAAAATTGGGGAAAAAATACATTCTGCCGCAAATCACTAGAGGTAAGTGGGGTATTTTTTTTTCTTTTTTTCAATTGATTTTAGCTCAAAGGACAACTGTCATGAGAACGTTGTAAACCACGGAAACATCCCGTTCTCTCCCGAGACTGACTAACAAACAGATTTTCCAAACGCGTCCTTCAAAAGAAGGAGAATGAAAGCTCGCTAAAGGTTGTTAGCAGACACTTTTTTCTTCTTCTTCTTCTTCTTCTTCATCTTTTGAGGATGTTCGCCAAGTCAGCAGCACAGAAGGAAGCCACCGATTCTCCGGAGACAAACCCGCTTGTGGGTAGTGGCGGCAGAACATTGCGTGGCCAGAATTTTTTTTTTTTTTTTTCATGCTTTTGATGCAATCTCCACCTTTGTTTGTGGTTCTTACCACATCCCGTTGACACATAAGTGAACACAACAAAAAATGCGTTGCAGAACATATGCAGAGATGTACAAATATGCAAAATATGGTTTGCTATTTCCGGGAAGTCTGACATTTTCATGTGGAGCATTCACTTCAGTCTGCCCTTGGCTACATTAGCTTTTAATACTTCCCCGTTATATGCCACAGTCTTCACTTTGATGCAGTTTACCCTTGTGTCCCCTCAGGTTTGTTATCTTAGCCCTGGATGGTTAAGTTTTTTGATCCAGAGTTTCCTCTTGGCCTCACTGGCCCTTAATCTCACATTGAATATATTATCTTACGTCTGGAGATTTGAATACTATACTCCACTGTCTCCGCTTTACTGCTATAGCCCTTATAGTGTTCCCTGTTAAAGCATTTCTGCCGTATGTAGATAAGGGGTGCCCAGACTTATTTTTTTTTTTACCCCAAGATCTACTTTTCAAGCAGCCAGCCTCTCGGTAGCTACCGACGACGGGGGCGGGGAGGATGATGATGCTCCCAAACCGTTTTAAAGTTAATGTTATGTTGCCTCCTATATTTGAAATACGGAATTAGCTTTTTGTGCACTGTATTGTCTGCGTTTTCATCTTGGATCAGGCCATGCCAAGGTAGAATTTTAACATTGTACACCATCTCATCCTGTACTTTCTACTTTGGCTTCAGACCAGAATTTTTTTTACTCATCCAGTTTCATCCCCTTTTTCTTCCATTATTCACATACTCCCGGCAGTCATTGCATCTTAAAACAACAGCATTCTTCCATGAATATTGAAAGCAAACATAAGCAGCACGTCTAGCTCATCTTTGCTCTACGTTGCCCAGACTGCGTTGCTAACTAAAGCAGCGGTGGTGGACGCGGTCATTATAAAACACATTGATGGGTTGAGTAAGTACTGTAACATTTGTAATCAGGAGTCTACATCTTTAAGACCGGGGGGAAGTAAGGTAAGCTAGGAAAAAGAGAGTGCGGCGAGAAAGTTCTGTGCCGTCCCCCAATCGACCGGAACTGCCGATCGCGATCGAAGCATTGAGCACCCCTGATGTAGACTTTAAGCCCCGTGCTAAAAGCAATGCTAACGACAAAGTAACCTCCTCTTCTTCACTGTGTGTGCTTCCTGCTAATGCGGCTTCTAACCTTCGCACAGGGGGTCTTTGTTGACCGGTTCCGTGTTTGCATTCAGGTGACGGCATCGGCTTTGAAGTGTTTGCGATGAAACGTGTGCGTCATCGCATCTATGCTCCGTGGTGTACACATACATATTGTATTGCTTCCTGGACAAAGGTATGACTCATACTCTTCCCACAATGGGCCATAAAAGCAATTTACGCGCACACACACACACACACACACACACCTACAAGGGTGTGGTGACATCATTCCGACTAAAAAGTGTGTCTGATTACCTGGAATTGTGGGGTCTCCGTCTCTCTCTCGGGGTCTTTGACATGCACGCCTGCACGCACACTCATGTAAACACACTCGACTCGAATATTGTATCGTTTGATGATAGAGGGCAAGGAATGATGAAAATATTGTCACATGCTAACGATAACCTCGTGTCCCTTTTGGATATTTTTTTGCTTACCGTATTGCTTGTTCCCGCTTTGCTCTTGTGGGTTCCAACCTTCTCTCCCTTTTTTTTTTTTTTTTTTCCCACTTTGAGGGAACGGCTCAGAGGTCCCCTGTTGGATATGTTAGCTTAGCTTGTATGCAGCACTGTTAAATTCCACAGTCTCCAGTTCGCTGCACTGGCCCTCAGTCTTCCCTTGTGTGTGTTATCTTAGTTCTGGACCGTGCACTATTCTCTTCTCGCGTATGTTAGGTTTTCTTGTTGCTCTGAATTAACCGCCAGATTTGACAATTGTACTCCGCAGTCTCCACTTTGCTGCAGCGGCTGTTACTCTCCTCTTGGGTACAAAACTTACTCTGTTGCTCTCTGAGCACTTCTCTCAATTGCACTCCAGTGGCTCCACTTGGCTGCAGTCACCTGTGGTATCCGCTCAAGTATGTTAGCGCTCTACATATCGCTATTACACTATAAAAGCGGTACTTTCCTGCCCTTAGTCTCCACTTTGCTGCAGTTTGCCTTACTCTTGCTTTTGGATCTTTTGTCGTACTTACTCTATAACTGTGTCATAGCTCATGATGCGTCACTTGGCTGCAGATATGTGAGCTCTCACCTTACCCCTGTCCAAATGCTGCAACACTCCGTAGTCTCCATTTGGCTGCATTTGCCCACTTTTCTCTGACACAGGATCTTATCCCTGTTGCTGCGGCTTAATCTCCGGACACCGCAGTACAATAGCCCACTCCTCCCACCGCGTCTCATTCCTCGACTAGCCGAGCGAAAGATATGAATGAAAACATTCCCGCCGGCCTCGTTTGCCCAAACGGTGCCCGCGTTCTCCCTCCACCGATCCTCTCTCCTCCTCCCCCCTTTTGGTTTTCCTCCTCGCCCCTTTTGTCAAACATTATTTGCACAGGCTGCAGCTCCTCTAGGGTAGCGGCGTTAATAAGTCGCACTCATATCCATGACAACGAGCTCACTGTACTGGCATCTAAAGCACACAAAATGGCAGCTTACTCTAAATTCAAACATTACAAAGCTGAAGTCTAAATATTAAAAAAAATAAAATAAAAAATCAGTCATTTTTGAAGAATACATTTTTTATGTTAAGAGCAAAAAAAAAAAAATCCCCATTTTACAAAATTGAAGTCACAATATTACAAGATGTAAATTTAGGTAATGGGGGGGGTTACGAAACTGAAGTTGAAATATTGTGCAAATGATGTCACAATATAAGTAAATAGTCACGTTTTGTCAGTGATAATCTTCAAATTCTAATGCAACAAAATTTAACTTGAGAAAAAAATACAAAGCTACAAAGCAAAGTTGTAATTAAACAAGACAAAAATGGCCAATTTTATTGAATTCAAGTCTTAATATTGGGAAGTAAAGCTGCCCAGTGCGCAACTGGTTATCCCATCTGTTTCACAGTTCTGAGGATCCGGGTTCAAATCCGGCCTTAACGGTGCGGTGTTCCCCCCGTGCCTGGGTGAGTTTTCTCCAGGTGCTCCGGTTTCCTCCCACATTCCAAAAACACGCCTGGTAGGTTAATTGAAGATTTTAAATTGCCCGTAGGTGTGCATGTGAGTCTGAATGGTTGTTGGTTTATGTGCCCTTGTACCATTTTAAGGTGGCTCTGACCCAAAGTCTCCTAGGATAGGCGCCAGCGTGCCCGCTACCCGAGTGAGGATAAGCTGTACGGAAAATGGATGGATGGAAAATTAGGAACTGACGTCGGTGTCTTAGTGACAAATTGTCATTTTTCGCGAAAACACTATGGTTGAGGAAGAAAATAAATGGCTTTTTTTTTCATGAAAATTAAGTCGTAATTTGATGGAAATAAAGTTAGAATCTTATAAATGCATAATCATATTTTTTATGACAATTAGGTTTGAATAAGAAGGAGGGTTATCCATTCTCAAAATCTTTTTTTCTGAAAAAAAAAAAAAATTAAGAGATTACTATGACTTCATTTCAATAATATTAATATCATAACAGAACTAAAGATGTAAATATTTTTTTTTTAAACCACGAGAGGTTACAATTTTTATGAAAATTGGAAGTACTCATTTTTATGTAATACCAGTCAGAATATTACAAACATATTTCCTCCGTTTTTCTGAGATTAAAGTTAGAATATTTATGAGAGCAAAAAAGTCTTTATTTTACATAATTGAAGTTGAAATATTATGTAAATCAAATCTGAATATAACTAACGATACTCACCAAATGTCCTCGTCGCTGTTTCTTACCGCCGCTGGATGTACTGCAGGGCGAGTACTGCATTTTGAAATGTTTCCATTTCATGCTTGAGCCACTCATATACAGAATACTGTACAGCAACATACAGTGTACTGTACAGTGTATGTGCCATACTGCAATTTAGTCTGCTTGAGTCTGCATGCTGGTGTGGCAGCAGAGGATGGAGTTGAGGGCTGTTGGTACACACACACATCCAGGGAGATTGTGGTGGTGTGAAAGGTTTGGGCATAAAGGGGGGATTATGGTGAAGAAAAGGGAATCGCAGTTTTCTCACTCAGGCTGTTGCAGAAAACTATTCCAAGAATGACATTGTTACACATGCACTCACGTGCACACACACGCACACACATTTATGACATTTAATCACAATTTCTTCATTCTTATAACATTGCAACTTTATTCCCATCTTTTTCCCCATAGCCTGTTTATATATATATGTGTGTGTGTATATATATATATATATATATATATATATATATATATATATATATATATATATACACTTCTTATATCATATTATATAATAATGATATTCCCATATTTATGCAACTATGTTCTTGTCATGTCACTTTTTCACAAGTTATTTCAATTTAATTTTCCACATTATTACCTTATTTATTGAACATTAGGACTTTTCTTTTAATATAAATATATTTTTAATTATTATTTAATTATTTTTAATATAATATATTTTCTCTTAATATAAAATATAACAATTTTTGGAGCACTGACAAATTTTTCTTGTAATATCACAACGGAAATTTCCCAATGTTACAACTGTATTATCATAGCATGTCCACATTTTTTTTGCTGGCAATTACTTTTTCATAACACGGGGAAAAACGTTGGTGATAAAAGAATAGAACATACTATATATATCATAATATTACACAATCTATAATATAATACTCGAAAATATATTGCAGTATCACAAAATATATTTTTGTAAAAATGTTGAATGAAATTCTAAAATGGAAAAAAAAAAGTACTATGAGATTACAAAAATAAAAGACATTACTACATTTTTTTCGCTATGTTCTTTATTGTCACACCATTTCCGAGCTGAAACTCGGCTTCGATGCACACGTTCACCGATTTCAAATCACCAAACTATGAATCCCCCAAATATAAATCTTGAATAATTCTCATGCAAGAATAAAGAACAAAACATTGAGTTGGCCCGCTGTAGTTGTCTGGCTGATTTTTTTTTTTTTTTTTTTCTGTTTTGTCTTTTTGTTGTTTTTCCATTTTTTTTCTCCTCGGTTTCTGTGCATGCCTTTCCTCTGAAGCCACGTCTGCGTTTGCCGCTGCCTTCTTCTAATTGCTCTTTTTCTTACCATACATTTTTTTTCACTGTGTGATTTACTGGCAGGCAAGGTTGTTATTTGCTCCATTGTGTGTTTGCGCTGCACTTTGAATGAAGCTATAAATTAATAAAAACACATAAAAGAGCTTTTTGCGGCTTCTGCTTTACTGGAGGTGCAAAATTTTCTTTTTTTTTTTTTTTTACCCTAATGTTATTCCCATTTTGTTATATTTAACTCTTACTGTTACATAGATTTTTTTTTTTTTTTTTTTAATCTGAGACTTCATCACTCTTCACAAGCTTGTGTGTGTGTGTCTAAAGCATCCCGAGAGTCGAACGAGCTCAGCCCACACTGGAAAAACGTCTCTTATGTCAACACTTTCAAGTTGAAAGGATGATTGTTTTACAATGAAGTTAAAAATAAAAAATTAAAAAAAAAAAAAGGGATCTTGGATCTCTCGCTAGTTAATCATCTCTCGCTAGTTCATCATAACTCCCGCCATGCACAATAGAAATTGTCAGTAGTCGTTGTTGGTTGGCAGTCAATCGCAGTAGAAATAATACATCCGTCCATTTTCTTTGCTGCTTATCCTCACGAGGGTCGCGGGCGTGCTGGAGACTATTCCAGCTGTCATTGGGCAGGAGGCGGGTACACCCCGAACTGGCCGCCAGCCAATCGCAAACAGCCACACTCACAATCACACCTAGGGGCAATTTAGAGTGTCCAATTAATGTTGCATGTTTTTGGGATGGCGGAGGCGTGAGGAAACCCACGTAGGCACGGGGAGAACATGCAAACTCCACACAGGCGGGGCCGGGATCGAACCCTGGACCTCAGAACTGTGAGGGCAACGCTTTACCAGCTGAGCCACCATGCCGCCAAAATTGGATATATGTAAGAAACTAAGATTGTTTTGAGGCTTATTTATTCTCCCATTTCATCCAGTTGCAATGTGAAACTAGCGTTGCTTGTCCTAGCTTGATGCTAACGTTAGCGCCGTTAGTCACGTTTTGCATGAATTGCTTTGTCACTTTTTACACACACACACACTAATTTGATCCATTGTGACTTTACGTACAGTATGAACATACAAAGTCCACACAGGTTGGGTCCGGGATCGAACCCCGGACCGCAGAACCGTGAGTCCGACGCTTTGCAGCCGAGCCCACCATGCCGCCTCCATCCAATCCAAAGAGTAAAAATAACATCTGCGGCAGACACATGCAACCACACAATATGTTATTTTACAATTAACAATTCATCAAATAACTGAAACAATTTAATTGCGGACAAAGGTCCAAGCCAGTCGTCCATGACTACCACCAATTTGCACAATAGAAATACCTTTTTTTTATGAAATGTGTGTGTGTGTGCATACACTAAAAGCGTGGCCATGGTGAAGATTATGTAGGAGGTGAGTCATGGAAGCAATGAAAGTGACATTAGCTAGAAAGCCTCACATTTCTAGCGGACGCGCCACTGTTAAACGTCTTATAAAAGAACACAAACGCACACAATAGCGCACTGATGAAATAAGACACTCGAGCAGCTTTGCACCTTACATAACAGACCATTCTCTCATCTCAGTGTCTGTGTGTGTGTGTGTGTGCGCACCTAGAGTGAGGTGTCCATTTGCAGTGTTATTTAATTACGATCCTGGACTGAAATAGATCAGAGCAATCTGTTTTATTTTAGATAACGAAGGAAGCTGTAGAAAGCGTGTTTTAATACGGGGAGTCATTGGACCAAATGATTTGGGGGGCGGTTAGCAAAACAAACGCACACTTAATACACAAGGTAACTTCATGTGCTTGACGTAAATTTTGTGGAAAATTCTACAAAAGGTCTCTATTACTGTCAGAGCTGGGGGAAAAAAACGTGCTGAATCCGGGGTAAACATTATTCGGCCCCAGAAGACTGTTTTAGGAATTAGGTGGAAATGTCTTGTGCGTAAACCACTGATCTAAAAAAACAAAAAACAAAAGGGTGGATCGCGCATACACATCGAGCGGTATGTCGATTGGTTGAAGCCAGTTGGCCGCCATCTTCGTACTCCCAAAACATGTGTAGGACATGGTTTACGGGGGTTTTTTTTTCCTCAAAGTTTGGCATGTAGAATTAAAACGTTGTGTGGGCTTGAGATTTTTTGAGTTCTGGTAACATGAAGGATTTTTAATTCGACTTGTTAAGACAAAAAGGCTAAGTGCAAAGGAAAGACATTGAACACCGTGACTAGCAAGAAACCTTGCATATTACCTAGGGCCTGATTTCTGTGACATGTTCGCTTTTCCCAAAATTCGCTGTAAAGCACTATCATCATAACAGAGCAAAAAACTCAGCATTTTTGTCATAAAAACATTACATTTTACGTTCAATCAGTCAGATATATTTTTGGAAATAAGGACTCGCAATGCTAAACGCATTGTTCATTTGTTATCTCCACGACGTCCTATTTCAGGTAGAAAATTTAAACTTGTTCCCTCGCATTTGAAAAATTCAATTTGCAGAGTTGTGTATCATGAAATCCATCAAAAATTTCACAGAAAATGTGTATTTTTGCTTATCCACTGATGAAGTTTGGGAAAATATTGACATCGCTTCGTTGTGAAAAACCGTCGGCTTATAAAGGCGAAGCAGAGAGTGAACAGTGAACAACAACCGTAAATAAAACTTTGTTCAAGTGAATTAAGATCATTAAAAAATTTCAAAATAAAACCTTTACAAACAAACTTTAACAGTCTCAAACTAAATTTTTCTAACTTGCCTGTGGAATGTTTTCTCACAGCTACAAAACTGGCGATTAACCCACAGGTCGGCATGGTTGTTTTGGGAGTATCAAGATGGCGGATGGCGACTTCAGTTTTGGTGGCCAATGAGCCATCCAGTCTTTTTTTTTTTTTTTTTTTTACATCAGTGGCGTAGACCCACAAAAAAAGTTTTTAAGACGGCGTGGCTGAAAAGACACAGCAAGCCAACCATTTTGGTTCCTAGTGTCCATGTGCCCTAATTTTGCCTGTTTCCATCCAGGCAGCTTTCATGAAACACTTAAAAAAAATCATAATTTAAATCAGCCACCAAAGACTATTTCACTTAGCGACATGTAATTTGGTAGATTAAAGCTATGATGTTGTTGTTATTTCTTTATGGATGTTTAACCAATTAATTATTCCCTTGATGGACCATGAGAAAAATTTGTGTCCAACTAATTTCATAAAGTTAAATATGGAATATGAATTTTATGCAGCAGAAAATATTCTCTGTGTGCTTTTGAATTTTTGTTTTAACACTTTATTTCTTCTTAATATGTTGACAGTTTACTATGTGTCAACAGCCCCCACGAGATAAAAGGCTGCTCGACGCGTCCGATTTATTGTCTGCGTTTTCTGCACTTCGTGTCTGTTGCGTTTGTTACGTCACGTGACTTTACTGTCAGTCGTGGGCTCGCGGCTCCCACTGGGTCACGCAGAGTTCCTGACCCCATTTCCCGCTCTTGTAGACTGTGGAGACGTTTCAGTCTGGAAGCGTTGCAGAGCAGACAGTGCCTAGAGGAACTACTGCCCCCGCCCCGCAACGATCCCTCACTTCGACACACTCATCTTGACGTTGTTTCGTTATCATTTTAAAGCCAAATAAATGGCACTTCTGAGGGTGTTCCCGTCATCAAAAAAACTGCAAAATGACCTCAGTTGTGCCTTGTGGAGTTATGAAAATTCAACCCCTAAAAGCAGTTTTGTTAAGCAACATAAAACTTGTCCATTTTACAGACCACAAAAAAAAAGTCTAAAGAAGCCTTTCCTAAAAAGACACAGAAAGCCCAACATTTTTTTTGTTGCCATTTTTATTCAGATCGTCCATTTTAGGAACTTCCACCATTTCTTCAAAGGTAAAATTGTCCTAGAAATTAAATCAGATTGCTGCCAAATTTGAATCTTCTATACTCGAAAGATGGATGACACGAAACGATAATACAGCATGGCAGTACCCAACATTTTTGATAATCCATTCCCTAAAGCCAGTTCCACTCAGCAACATGCAATTTTGTTGGCACGTCAATCACGACTCAACCCACTAACGATTCTGACGAAGCCGTGCCCAAAATACACAACAAGTCTGCCATTTAGGTTTAAAGCAGCCATTTTAGTCATTTTGGCCTTTTCCCAGCAGCGAATTTAAATGCTACGTCCTACAGTTTTTCTCCACTTGCGCCCAAGGTTTGGACCAGCCATTTGAACCCTTTATCTTTTTTTTTTTTTTTTTTTTTTTTTTGTCCAGGTTACTGCCGGTGTCGACGGGCAAGACGTCCAATGAGGGCGACGCGGACTCCCGACCTCTCCCCGGCCAAGTGTACAGCTGCTACGACCTGGACGACACGGACGTGGCCTGGCTGGAACTCGTCAACCTGGAGTTTGTGCAGATGGGTGAGTGTTGGTTAGCAGTTGCCTTTAACTACCGTAATTTCCGGCCTATAAGCCGCGACTTTTTTCCCACGCTTCCAACCCCGCGGCTAATGCGGTGATGTGGCTGATTTTTGCATTTTTTCTAACGGCCGCAAGGGGCACTCGAGCTAAAAGATAAGAGTGAGACCGATGGAATATATGTCAAGGAAGTGACTTTTGCCGGTATGTTTTTTTTTTTTTTTTTTTTAAACGGCCCCGTTAGCGCTGTGCTAGTGTTAGCACTGCGCTATCGCCCCATCCCCCTTTTATTCCCCCATATTGTCTGCCTGTCACTCTCTAACTCAACGGTGTGTGCGTTAACACAGATATTTTGCTTTTTGTGTACACGTGTGTCACTAGCGGTTAGCGTGGTTAGCACTTCGCTAGTGTTAGCTCATTGTAAATATCTCATGTTTCAATGTGGGCACTTGCGGCTTTTACACAGCTGCGGCGTATGTATGTACCAAATGGTATTTCCTTTACAAATGTACTGGGCGAGGCTTATAACCAGGTGCGCTCTGTAGGCCGGAAATTACTTTACTAGCGAGCGTTAGCCCCTTACCTCCCCCACCAACTCTCGCCAGCGCTCCCTGAGCTGGATGAGCTGACCATGGAGTGCGTCCTGGTGGAGCTGGAGCGTCTGTGCGAAGAGAAAATGCAGCAGGCCATCGAGGCAGAAGAAGGCCTGGGCATCGAGTACGACGAGGATGTGGTCTGTGACGTCTGCCGCTCGCCCGAAGGCGAGGACGGCAACGAGATGGTCTTCTGCGACAAGTGCAACGTCTGCGTCCACCAGGTTCCACTTTTTCAACTTGTTTTTGTTGGCGGTCCTAGTTTCTTGGCTACTGTTGTTGTCTACGATATATAACCGTTACAACGGGGAGCATGTCCAGTAGTTGGCCTCGTTAGTTTAGCTGGCTAACCCCCACCTATGTTTTGCAGGCCTGCTACGGCATTGTGAAGGTCCCGCAGGGCAACTGGCTTTGCCGGACGTGTGCCCTGGGTGTGCAGCCCAAGTGTCTGCTGTGCCCCAAGCGGGGCGGTGCCCTCAAGCCCACCCGCAGTGGAACCAAGTGGGTCCACGTCAGCTGTGCCTTATGGATCCCCGAGGTGAGGCTTGCTGCTACTACTATAATAACCTGTGTAAAATAGAAACCCATGTGTTTTTTCACCACAAAACATGATTTTGACGTATATGGCTTTTTGTAACTCCCGCCATGAAAATCTTCTCGAGGGATTTGTTTTCGAGAAGAAGCAGGAAGTGACGTACAGGGCAGTAGCGCCCTCAGGCGGGCTCGTATGCCTCTATTAGATTTACCTGCAGGAAGGTAGCTCGTTGTTCCTTCGTGTTTGCCAAAATGCCGGCTCATTAAATTGTTGGATATTGCTAGAACACTAGGGAGAATGGATTTGTTATTCATACTTTTCCAAAAAACCCGGTTTGTCGTGAAAAATGGATTGCACAGGTGCAAAGGACGAGACCTTTGTGGGTTCCAAATTACAGGTAGGTGTGGATACAGCTACTAAAAAAAAAAACAATAGTTGGGGGAGTGGGATGGGCGTAATCCGTAAATCAGGGAAGCTAAATGTGTCGATGTGCGCATCGGAAGGCTACCGTGGAGCAGCCGCTAAAGGACGGCCTCCGCAGGCCTTGTGGATCGCCACCGGCCTTGTCGACATGGCCGAGCCGGCACTTCCCTTGAAATGGATCGGACGGGGAGGCGGTTTGGCCGCGGCGTCGTCGTCGCTCGTGGGCGACGTCGTTTTTTTTATCACCGCCACGCCGAGGTGGATCGGGCGAGGAGGTGGTTTGGCCGTGATCCGCATATCATCTAAATATACACAGATTTCATTGTTTATTGTTTTTTCCCCATTTTAAATGTTGGGTTTTTTTTGGTATTCAAATGCTTTTAATCATGTAAATCACAATGAGTTACTTTGCGTATGAATTGCCCTATATAAACAAATTAGCTCTGCTTTACATCTTTACATGTCAATGTTTCCTCACAAATGCACACCCACGACTCACGCACACACATGGGCATCTCATGTCTGACTAGTAGAATTTGACCCACTTATGTGTCTGGATGGGTCTGGGAGAGAGAGAGAGAGAGAGAGAGAGAGAGAGAAAGAAATAGAGTGCCTGTGTGTGCGAGTGTGCTAGTGTATGTGTCAGCCAGTCTCATTTATACACGCACGTGCATACATTTAAACACACACACAAGCTAGGCTAACATCTCCATCAATGCAATTTTAATGAGGTTTTAACTGTTTTCCTGCTGGGAAAAGACACATAAAGCAGCCTCTGCACTTGTGTGCATATGCGTGTGACACATCAGGGTCAATTCGCAGACAGATCAATTCGTCATGGTACTGGTAACATGTCATGGATCAGCACAGCAACAAACAGGGAGGAAAAAAAACAGCATTGTCGTCTTATGGCAACATAAAAAGTGCCGTTTTTGTGTTTCAAATGCTCCAAATGTTTTTTCCCAGGTGAGCATCGGCTGTCCGGAGAAGATGGAGCCCATCACCAAGGTGTCCCACATCCCGGCCAGCCGATGGGCTTTGTCCTGCAGCCTGTGTCGAGAGCACACGGGAACGTGCATACAGGTACTGAGTTGGTGGCAGACGTTTTTCCTAGCTGTGTGAAATTTGGTCGGCGTTTGTGTCATGAGTACGCCGACGAAAAGGTCTCAGTCTGCCATGCCTGAAAAGACACAAAAAGTCTGGCATGGCGGTTTGAAGTAGCGTATTCAATTGAATATAGGTTGAACATGATTTGCAAAATATTCCGTTTTTTTTTTTTTTTTTTTAAATCTATGTTGAACATAACATCCCGACTTCATTGGAATTGGGTTTGTGGGTGTAACGAACCGATTGATGATGCTAACTTGCAAAGAATTTTAGTTTTTGTCTTTATATGTCTAAGGAGTCCGATGGTGACGTTTGATGACTTACTGACTTCGTGCTAACACTAGCGCCGTGCTAGCGTTAATGCTAACAGGGCCGTTTAAAATAAAACTTACTGGTAAATATCACCGAGACACGTCAGTGACGCAGCAGCAACACGTTAGCACAACACAAGCGCAGCGCTGACAGGGCCGGTAAAATTCACTTCCTCGGCACATACATTCCACCGGTCTCATTCTTACCTTTTCCGCTCGAGTGCCCTCTTGCAGTTGTTAGAAAAAATGCACAAATTAGGCAGATTACCGCATAAACCGTCTGAAAATTATGGTAAATTTCTAGGACACTCCCCTTAAGATTCTTTCCTGGTTCTTTTCTCCCGACAGTGTTCCATGCCCTCGTGTATTGTGGCCTTCCACGTGACGTGCGCCTTCGACCACGGTCTGGAGATGAGGACCATCCTGGCCGAGAACGACGAGGTCCGCTTCAAATCGTTCTGCCTGGAGCACAGCGGCGGTGCGGCGGCCCGACCCGAGTGGACGCCCGATCTCCCGGAGCCCAGATCGGTACCGTACTCGGTTTCCGACAGGGCCGAGCGGGACCAGCTGGAACGAGACAAGGTGAGCCAGAGGAAGCAGAAACTACAGGAGCTGGAGGACGAGTTCTACCGACTGGTGGACCCATGCGAGGTGGCGGAGAACATGGCGCTGCCCCTCACACAGGTACCTTGAGAATAACAATCACGGAGAATCCGCTAATGGAAGTAATGAGCTTGGCCATGGACTGAAAGGTACTACTGTATTCTCTCCTCCCCAAGGTGGACTTCCTGTACCAGTTCTGGAAACTGAAGAGGAAGGCCAACTTCAACCAGCCTCTGGTAACACTGAAGCGGGACGAGGTGGACAACCTGGCCCAGCAGGAGCAGGACGTTCTCTACCGACGCCTCAAGCTTTTCACACACCTCCGGCAAGACTTGGAGAGGGTGAGTGGGGGGGCAACAATGAGGCTCATAAAGCGGAACGATCGGCGTCACGGATTACCCGCGTGTGCTTTTCAGATAGATCCCGCTGAAACGGCAACGAAATAGCTGATTTAAGAACTGTAGAAGAGGTGATTTACATTTTCATTATCTATCTTAAAAGTTTTCTTACCTCTTATTGTGAGGCTTATTGTGCCCAATGGCTCTCCAGAAGTCATTCGGACCTAAACAAGCGCTCTCCGGTCTCTCCTTTCACACCATTGCGAAGATTAACTCTTCTCGGGTTCATCATGGCGACGTGAGCCGCTAGTCAGAGACTATTGACTCACGGCTGGCCCCCTGATCTCACTCTACCAAACTCTCCCGAGCTCCACTCGCCTCCCCGGCCCCCGTTATCGATGTTTTTTTGCTGCGTTTATCCCGTCAATACGAGCCGAAGCGATGGTGGTTTGGCTGTCCGTGGGGGAAAAAAAAAAATCCATACGTAAACAACACGAGGGAACAAGTCACAATGGATCAAATTAGCGCGTGTGAAAAAGTGACAAAGCAATTCATGCAAAACGTAACTAACGCCGCTAGCGTTAGCATCAAGCTAGGACAAGCAACGCTAATTTCACTTTGTAAAAAGATAAAATAGGAGAATAAATAAGCCTCCAAACTTAAACCTTAATTTCTTACATATACACAATTTTCTGTTTTAATCAATTTCCCCCCATTTTTTCACAAAATAAATCACTTATATAAAAAGCAAATGACCAGGCAAAGCAACTTTAGATTTTTGACACAAGAGCTAACATTACCGCCGAGGTTTTCTATTCGGCTCATTCAGTTTATCGTCTTTTTTTCTCTCTATCATTTAACTTGTCTTTGCTCTGAAGAGCATCTGTCAGGATGAAAGTGTTGCATGTCATGTCTTGTGTCTACATTGTTAGTGTGTGTGTGTTGCCCCAAGAGAGGTTTTCAATCAATTCTGATTTACTGGTAAATTGAAAAATCCCTTCCATTCACCATCCGTGTGTGTGCGTTTGCACCCGCGTTTGTGTGGTTGCGTGCGTGTGTGTGTAAATTTCTGGGGGCTAATGTCGCCCTGGATTAACACCCCCCACCCCCACCCCACTTCTCAAGGTCTTTGAAGTGCTGCCAGTGTAACCAATTGCTCCGTGATGTCCCCGAATGCATCAGTGAGCTTTTTCGCCGAGTCGGCATTCCGCTCCTGAGTGGTAGACAACAGTTGTTGCCTGAGTCCTGTAAGATTTGGTCATGCGGTGGCTCAAGAAGGAGGAATTATGATTGTTTATGGCGCGTGGATGTTCATGCTAAAAGTTAACAGCAAAGCGAGGTTCATGTCGTTCTCCGAATTGCTTTTCCAGCCAGATACTGAGAACTAAAACTAGACTTGAGACTCGAGAGCGCTTGACCCAAACGTTAGCACTCTGCTGTCCGTGCTCGTTGCAACATATTTTCCATGAAGTGGCTTTACTCGGATTATTAAATAGTGTATAATACTAACCCTAACCTTAAAATAATAATAATGGAACAAATTTAATTAGATATGAAATTTTGTCATTACTAATGGCCTTGATGTTCTGGCTAAAATTTCTGAATAGATTTTTTTTGTAATTTGGTATTTAATTTATTTTTTAATCTATGTGGATTCAGGGCGGCTCGGTGAATCAGCTCGAAAGCCTCACAGTTCTGAGATCCCGGGTTCAATCTCGGGCCGCCTGCATGGAGTTTGCATGTTCTCCCCGTGCCCGTGTCGGTTTTCTCCGAGAACTCCGGTTTCTGCCCCCATCCAAAAAAACAGTTGTATGGAAAAAAACGTTTATTTTTTCAGCGTACTTTTAATTTTATTTCTATTATTATTATTATTATTATGATCATTATATTGAACTTAATTCTGCCCCATATGGAAAACATTTTCTTTTCATATAATGGTCATTTCTCTCCACCTGTCTATCCATGTATATATTTTCGTATTTGTCTATTTATTTATAAATGTGCGAAAATGCATTTGCCCCTTAGGGACAATTCTTAATTAATGATACTAGTTTGAAATTTTTCCCAGTTACAATTCATCCATCCATCTTTTGTTCCGCTTAGCCTCATCAGGATTGCCAACTTGCGGGCGAAAAGCCGAGTAGATCCTGGGCTGGTCGTTAGCCGTTCGCAGAGCACATATTTGTATGACTTCTTTTTTTTTATGATTATTATTTCAAACAAATGGAAAAGCAACTTCCCATTCATATCTATGCATGTCCGTCTGGTCACAGCGAATCATTCTCCATATTTTCCGTTATTCATGTTAACTGGATACGTTCATTTCCTAACCCCAGATTTGATCAATTCATTCCTTTTACAAGCCTTGGGGGAGGGCTGTTTTTTTCAATTTTTTTTTTATGATGTATCGTATTCTAGCTATGGAAAAAGGACTGAGCGGGTAAAGAGAAGCCAGATGACAAGTGAGTTGATTTCTCTGGTGGTTAAATGTATTAGTGGAGCTCATCTTGCGTCTTCATGTCTGCCATCAACTGTCTTGTTATATAACTTGGTCGGGTGCAGGCAGAGGACAAGCAAAAGATAAAAAAAAAAAAAGGTATTCAGTGACTCAGCTCGCTCTTTCAACACACACACACAGAAATACAGTGAAACAGCTTACAAGAGTGCTTTGGAGCTGCAGGCCCAGACGCTGGGGCGGTTCGCAGAGGGGCCCACCCCGTTGGATCGCCATCAAATGGCTCCTGGCAGAGAACCGGTGCTCTGAAACAAACGCCTTTGGCCCCCCAAAACACTTACAGACTTTGGCTCTTCGGTAAATATCACATCATCAGATGTCGTGACAAGCCGCTTATCCTCACAAGGGTCACGGGAAAGCTGGAGCCTATCCCAGGTGTCAACAGGCGAAAGACTACACGCTGAACTGGTCGCCAGTCAGTCACAGGGCAGATTTCGACACCATCACTGAGCGGGAATCGATCCCACGCTGCCCGCACCGAAGAGAGGCATGTGTACCACGACACCATCAGTGACACCATCATCAGATGTGTGTACTACAAAAGATATATCCTATAGATGAATATCTGCAATGAATTTAAGACAGAAATTGAAAAACACTGTGCAAAAGTGCACATTTCATTTTTTTGTCTCACTGTCTGAAGTCAAATCAGACTAAACATCTCCTGTTTCAGGTCATTCAGGATCACCAAAATTATTTCATTTTAATGATGATTAGGTGGCACAGCGGATCAGCAGGTGAAGCGTTGGCCTCACAGTTCTGAGGTCCCGGGTTTAATCCCGGACCCGCCTGTGTATAGTTTGCATGTTCTCCCCGTGCCTGCCTGGGTTTCCTCCGGGCACTCCGGTTTCCTCCCACATCCCAAAAACATGCAACATTAATTGGACACTCTAAATTGCCCCTAGGTGCGATTGTGAGTGCGGCTGTTTGTCTCCATGTGCCCTGTGATTGGCTGGCGACCAGTTCAGGGCGTACCCCACCTCCTGCCCATTGACAGCTGGGATAGTCTCCAGCACTCCCCGTGACCCTCGTGAGGATTTTCCATGAAAATAAATCCCATTTGAAATGGATGAAACATTTCAGCAACTGAACTAACTCTTCCACACACAGTCCAAACCATCCCCATTTCAAATCATTCACAAAATTCAGGACATCTTGTTAAAGATTACAACATATTTTCCCACATTTTCCCTGACCGCATTCCTAAATCAATCCACTTGACATATTTATCTCTTTTTTTTTTTTCCACTTTTTTCAATTGATTCCAACTTCAAACTATTCAGCTCCTTCAGGAGATCTTTGCAAATATTTTGCACATTCCGTATTACACGTTTTCAATGACCAAATTCCCAAATGATTACCATAATTCCCGGCCTACAGAGCGCACCTGATTATAAGCCTCACCCAGTACATTTGTAAAGGAAATACTATTTGGTACATACATAGGCCGCAGCTGTGTAAAAGGCACGAGTGCCCACATTGAAAGGCACATTGATACACAAGATATTTACAAGACGGGACACAGAGAGCTTAACACTAGCGCTGCCGTACTAACGCTACCAGCGCCGGACTAATGCTAACGTTAGCTCCGCTGCACTAACAGGGCCGGTTTTAAAAAAAAAAAAAAAAAAACATGGCGTTAAAAAACACTGAGACACAGCAGTAACACGCTAGTGCAGCACTAACAGGGCCGGAGCGGTAAAAGGTCACTTCCTCGGCACATATATTCCACCGGTCTCACTTTACCTTCTCCGCTCGAGTGCCCCCTGGCGGCCGTTAGAAAAAAAAAATGCCCAAATTAGCCGCATCACCGCATAAACCGCAGGGTTGAAAGCGTGTGGAAAAACGTCACGGCTTATATGCCGGAAATTACGGTAGATATCCCCCCCCCCCCCTGTTCTTTAAAATGAACTTTTTTCAGTTTCAGATTTAACACTCCTCCAGTTTCATTGAACTGCGCAGCTTTTCGAGTTCAGTGTCAGCTTTTTAGCATCGACACACAATATTATAGAAATGACTTTCTCTAGTTAGTATTCGTCGTTGGTCCTCAGGCATATTAAGTAGTAGTATGATAATGAGGTGAGCCTGTAGTGCTCATATAACATCTTTTATTCAGCCTCTCTTCTCTCTGCCCTACTTCCCACATGTTGTACTACAACAGCGCGGCTACGCTGTACTGTAATGGTAACCCTCATCAGTTTCTTTCACCTGCTTTTCTTTATTTCTCTACCTCCTCCTCAGTGACGCCATCCCGCTAGCTGCCCCTCTGATACCGCGATGAAATAAATATGAGGCTGCATATAAATATTTATTGCCGCTTGTGTGTTTCCACGGCCTCGGCGGGGATAAATAATTCACGGCCAGTCAAACCCTAAATTCACACGACTTTGATAAGACAATAGGGTGGCGCGCGCGCGCACACGTCACTGCGCATGTTAGTAAACGCATGGGTTTGACACGGATAGCGTGTCGCTGTGCTACGGTTCCGTGCAAACGTGCATGAGAGGAAATGTTCGCAGTCTAACCCGCAGCTTTGACAGCTTCACAATGTGCATGCGATGGGACAATTGTACCTGTTACCGCGGTGACAGATATTCAAAAGCATTTTCTTTCGACATGTACACATCTCGGTGTCACATTAGCTCATCAGTCACCACGATGCGTACTTATTCAAAACCGGTTTTGTTTCACATCGATGTCTTGATGCCAAAAGTGCCCGACAGTCAGTACACTCCAAAGCGTTTTTGCTAGTATTTTTTTTTTCTCTTTCAGAGTTGCTCATCAGCCACTGTAGTGGACAGCTCTTTAGTTATTAGTAGAATCGTTATTTTTCTACATGCACAAGTCAAAATCACATATTAGTCACGACAGGGGACAGGAATTTATTGCTATTGTCAATTGTTTTTTTTTTTTTCTGAAGGAAAAAATAACAGCATTCTTCTTCTTTTCCTTTCGGCTTGTCCCGTTAGGGGTCGCCACAGCGTGCCATCTTTTGCCATCTTAGCCTATCTCCTGCATCTTCCTCTCGAACCCCAACTGCCCTCATGTCTTCCCTCACCACATCCATAAACCTTCTCTTTGGTCTTCCTCTCGCCCTTTTGCCTGGGAGCTCCATCCTCAGCATCCTTCTACCAATATACTCACTCTCTCGCCTCTGAACATGTCCAAACCATCGAAGTCTGCTCTCCCGAATCTTGTCTCCAAAACATCCAGCTTTGGCTGTCCCTCGAATGAGCTCATTTCTAATCCTATCCAACCTGGTCACTCCGAGCGAGAACCTCAACATCTTCATTTCTGCCACCTCCAGTTCAGCTTCCTGTTGTTTCTTCAGTGCCACCGTCTCTAATCCGTACATCATGGCCGGCCTCACCACTGTTTTGTAAATTTTGCCCTTCATCCTAGCAGACACTCTTCTGTCACATAACACACCAGACACCTTTCGCCAGCTGTTCCAACCTGCTTGGACCCGTTTCTTCACTTCCTGACCACACTCTCCATTGCTCTGTATTGTTGACCCCAAGTATTTGAAGTCGTCCACCCTCGCTATCTCTTCTCCCTGTAGCCTCACTCTTCCCCCTCTACTTTTCTCATTCACGCACATATATTCTGTTTTACTTCGGCTAATCTTCATTCCTCTCCTTTCCAGTGCATGTCTCCATCTTTCCAATTGTTCCTCTGCGTGCTCCCTGCTTTCACTGCATATGACAATATCATCTGCGAACATCATGGTCCAAGGGGATTCCAGTCTAACCTCATCTGTCAGCCTATCCATTACCACTGCAAACAGGAAGGGGCTCAGAGCTGATCCCTGATGCAGTCCCACCTCCACCTTAAATTCCTCTGTCACACCTAAGGCACACCTCACCATTGTTCTGCTGCCATCATACATATCCTGTACTATTTTAACATACTTGTCTGCCACACCGGACTTACGCATGCAGTACCACAGTTCCTCTCTTGGTACTCTGTCATAGGCTTTCTCTAGATCCACAAAGACACAATGTAGCTCCTTCTGACCTTCTCTGTACTTTTCCACGAGCATCCTCAAGGCAAATAATGCATCTGTGGTACTCTTTCTAGGCATGAAACCATACTGTTGCTCGCAGATACTTACTTCTGTCCTGAGTCTAGCCTCCACTACTCTTTCCCATAACTTCATTGTGTGGCTCATCAACTTTATTCCTCTATAGTTCCCACAGCTCTGAACATCCCCTTTGTTCTTAAAAATGGGAACTAGAACACTTTTCCTCCATTCTTCAGGCATCTTTTCGCCCGCTAGTATTCTGTTGAATAAGTTGGTCAAAAACTCCACAGCCATCTCTCCAAATTGCTTCCATACCTCTACCGGTATGTCATCAGGACCAACTGCCTTTCCAGTTTTCATCCTTTGTAGTGCCTTTCTGACTTCCCCCTTAGTAATCATTTCCACTTCCTGGTCCTTCACTCTTGCCTCTTCAACTCTTCCTCTCTCTCATTTTCTTCATTCATCAACTTCTCAAAGTATTCTTTCCATCTATTTAGTACACTACCGGCACCAGTCAACACATTTCCATCTCTATCCTTAATCACCCTGACCTGCTGCACATTCCCATCTCTATCCCTCTGTCTGGCCAACCTGTAGAGATCCTTTTCTCCTTCTTTCGTGTCCAACCTGGTGTACATGTCTTCATATGCCTCTTGTTTAGCCTTTGCCACCTCTACCTTTGCCCTACGTCGCATCTTGATGTACTCCTTTCGCCTCTCCTCAGTCCTCTCAGTATCCCACTTCTTCTTCGCTAATCTCTTCCTTGTATGACTCCCTGTATTTTGGGGTTCCACCACCAAGTCTCCTTCTCCCCTTTCCTACCAGATGACACACCAAGTACTCTCCTGCCTGTCTCTCTGATCACCTTCGTCGTCCAGTCTTCCGGGAGCTTCGGTTGTCCATCGAGAGCCTGTCTCACCTCTTTCCGGAAGGTCGCACAACATTCTTCCTTTCTCAGCTTCCACCACATGGTTCTCTGCTCTACCTTTGTCTTCTTAATCTTCCTACCCACCACCAGAATCATCCTACATACTACCATCCTATGCTGTCGAGCTACACTCTCCCCTACCACTACTTTACAGTCAGTAACCTCCTTCAGATTACATCGTCTGCACAAAATATAATCTACCTGCGTGGTTCTACCTCCGCTCTTGTAGGTCACTATATGTTCCTCCCTCTTCTGGAAATAAGTGTTCACTACAGCCATCTCCATCCTTTTTGCAAAGTCCACCACCATCTGCCCTTCAAAGTTCCTTTCCTGGATGCCGTACTTACCCATCACTTCTTCATCGCCCCTGTTTCCTTTACCAATATGTCCATTACAATCTGCACCAATCACAACTCTCTCCCTGTCTGGGATGCTCAGAACTACTTCATCTAGTTCCTTCCAGAATTTCTCTTTCAACTCTAGGTCACATCCTACCTGTGGTGCATAGCCGCTAACCACATTATACATAACACCCTCAATTTCAAATTTTAGTCTCATCACTCGATCTGATACTCTTTTTACCTCCAAGACATTCTTAGCCAACTCTTCCTTTAAAATAACCCCTACTCCATTTCTCTTCCCATCTACTCCGTGGTAGAATAATTTAAACCCTGCTCCCAAACTTCTAGCCTTACTACCTTTCCACCTGCTCTCTTGGATGCACAGAATATCAACCTTTCTCCTAATCATCATGTCAACCAACTCCTGTGCTTTTCCTGTCATAGTCCCAACATTCAAAGTCCCTACACTCAGTTGTAGGCTCTGTGCATTCCTCTTTTTCTTCTGACGCTGGATCCGGTTTCCTCCTCTTCTTTGTCTTCGACCCACAGTAGCTGAATTTCCACCGACGCCCTGCAGGTTAGCAGTGCCGGGGGCGGGCGTTGTTAACCCGGGCCACGACCGATCCGGTATGGGATTCTTTAGATGAACGCTCATATTTGTTTGGCACAGTTTTTACACCGGATGCCCTTCCTGACGCAACCCTCTGCATTTATCCGGGCTTGGGACCGGCCTACAGATTGCACTGGTTTGTGCCCCCATAGGGCTGCATTGAAAAAAAATAACAGCATCAGGTGCCAAATTATAATTTGAAGGAAAAAAATAACAGCAACAATCAGATCCCGAATTACCATAATTTCCGGCCTACAGAGCGCACTGCATTATAAGGCTCACCCAGTATATTTGTAAAGGAAATACCATTTGGTACATATAGTACATAAGCTTCATCTGTGTAAAAGCCGCAAGTGCCTACATTGAAACCCACATTGAAACACGAGATATTTACAAAGACGGTACACTGTAAGAGTTTTCAAAGTTTTTGATACTTTATCTTATCTTAACATAGCAACAACACAGTAGCACGAACAGGGCTCGTTAAAAAAAAAAAAAAAAAAAAAAAAAAACAGCCGCAGCAGCTACGCAGTAGCAACACGCTAGCACAGCACTAACAGAGCCAGAAAAAAAAACATACTTAAATCACTGAGACGCGGCAGTAACACAGCAGCAACACGCTTGCGCGGCGCTAACAGGGCCTGTTAAAAAAAAACATACCGTTAAAAATCATTGAAACACGGCAGTAACACAACACCAACACGCTTCCGTGGCGCTAACAGGGCCAGTTAAAAAAAACATACCGTTAAAAATCACTGAAATACGGCAGTAACACAACAGCAACACACTAACACAGTGCTAATGCTAGCACGATGCTAACAGGGCCAGTTAAAAAAAACATACCGGTAAAAATCACTGAAACACGGCAGTACCACAACAGCAACACGCTAGCACAGTGCTAATGCTAGGGCAGCGTTAAGTCCGCTTAAGTCCGGCGCATATATTCCACTGGTCTCACTCTTGTCTTTTCCATTCGGGTGCCCACTTGCGGCCGTTAGAAAAAATGCACTAGTTAGCCGCATCACCGCATAAGCCGTAGGGTTGAAAGCATGTGGAAAAAAATAGTCGCGGCTTATATGCCGGAAATTACGATATTTCAATAAAGGCCTTTAGGAAGGGTAGACTGTCACACAGTGGTCCATCACTCAGTGGAATTTACTTTGCAACACATATGCCACAAAAACAAAACAAAAGCTCCTTAAAATGACTTTTCTTTTGAAAAGTCAGAAAAGGAAGTTCCAATAAGGAATTTTCCTCACTTGAGACTTCATTTAAATGGTAGTGTTTGTTTAATGGACGTGAAGCAATACACCACTGTGAAACGGTTCCGGCATAAAGGGGATGCAGATTGGTGATATTAATTTATGTTCATTGACATTTCGGGCATGATTTCTGTTGACAGGACCAGCAAATATTATGTTACTAGGGGGAAGAATTTTCAAAAATGGTTGATAGCCGGCAAACAAAATGTGTTGAGACAAAAACGCTTGTGAAGGATCCACTGACGCAACAAAAATAGTTGTTTTGCACCAAAATGGCGGACTTCCTGCGGGATTTCGGTCATGGGTTCTTGAGACTTTCATATGGCTCTACTTATCACAGACGTGACTACCAAATTTCTTGTTTGTAAGTGAAATAGCTTCTGGGGATTCATTTTAAAAAAAAAATGTCGATATCTGTCAGACAAAATTTCTGGTCCAATTTTGAAAGACAAATTAAAGCAGCTAAAATGGCCGCTTTGAACCAAAAATAGTAAACTTCCTGTGAATTTTTTGGTCATGGTTCTTTGAGATATTTTATGGTTCCTCTCATAATAGAGAAGACTACCAAATTTCATGTTGATAGCAATCGGGCTTAATTTCTAGGACAAGTGGCTAAAATGGCCACTTTGAACCAAAATGGCAGACTTCCTGTGGCTTTTGCTTCTTAAGACTTTGACTTTACTGGTGGTAGCCATGTCTTTTAAATTTCATATGGCTTAGGGATACTGTTTTCGGGGGCTGAATTTCTTTAAATGTTTGAAGGACATTTTTGTTTTTGAAGGAACCATGAAAATAGCTCAAATATCACCTTCAAACCGAAATAACTGACTTCCCTGTGTCCTTCTGGACTTGGCTTCTTGAGAGTTTTTTGTCACGGTACTTGCATTACGACTGAAAAAAGGATACTGTCCCTTGTGTTTCCTGTTTTGCTAAATGACACACACATACGCACACACTAGCAACCTAATGAAAGGCAGGTTCCGCACATTGTGTCCCGGTTGAGAAGCTATTTTTATCCGTAGCCCGCGAGCTCGCGGGGATGGAGCAGGCCAGATAGGCTGAGAAGACCAATCAATCAAGATCAACAGATAAACATTCAGCCTGTAGCCAACAAACACACACACACGCATGTGGTTAGAGACACATAATAATCGAGTTAGCGTACTATCCAGCTGGCCAGTGTCCAGTTTTCGATGCGTTAGGTGCAGTTGTTCTGGCCTGGATCCAGAACTTAAAATGGACAAATTTAGCACTCGGAGGTTACCGCTTCAAAGAGAACGCTAAAGCAGTGTTTTGCAACATTTATTGAGCCTGCCTTTTAATCCGTTGGTGATGTTTGATTCTGTCACACTCCTCCACGCCTTTCGTCTGTATTTGTGAAACATTTTCAATGAATTCAATTAAAAATATAGATTTCGCAATAGTGCGTGTCGTCAAGCGTTTTGCTATCAGCGCACCAAAAACAACTAGTGCCGTCATGTTCTCCGCACGCTCGAGGTAGTGTCGTCTTCTTTCTTCTGTGCCCAATTGAGGTAGATTCTTCTTCTACGTGCAATTGAGGTAAATTCTTTGTCTTCGTGCAATTCAGATAGTGTCGTGAGCCAGGCCTTGCCAAGAGGGGGCGTGGCCACTGCCCTGCCCGGTGACACCTGTCACTGCTCACAGCTGTTGCACATTGGGACTGTAGTTAGACGGTGTAATTAAGTTGGAATTTTGCTCACTGGCATTCGCCAGTTTGTTGTGTGTTGTGCCCTGAGTTGAGTTACTCGGCTACTTAACTTCACAGTCATTGAACCCCGTTTCCCGTTTTTGTATCCTGCTTCCTTCGACTGTGTATTTGTGCATCTTTTCAGTTGAGAATAAAACCCACTGATCATCATGTCCTCGCCTTGGAATCCTGCATTTGCGTCCTTCCCCTCGTCGGAGGCCCGTGACAGATAGATTCTTCTTCTACGCACAATTACAGTCGATTCTTTTTCCACGCGTGCTTGAGGCAGAGTTCTTCTTCTTCTACACATTGGATTAATCTGCACAGGCTTTAACCAATTCTGTTTGAACAAGTTTTTGTTGTTATAACAAGAAAAAAATATATATATATATATATATTTTACCTGCATTTTTAAATATGCCACAGGGTTCACAGTGCTAAGGGGGGAAAAAAAGTAGCGGCTTGTCATTCAGAAAATACGCTCGCTAACATTATTCAGTACACACCACCCTCACACGAGGCTCATCAATAGTAATAGCTAGCACACTAGCCTCAATAACATGCAAGCATAAACTGCCATCACATTAAACATATATGTGCTCTAGCACGTAAGACAAATGCTATTAAGTCATAAAACCGAGTTTTTGGCATTTAGCCACAGTAATAAATGCTACGGAATAGTGCAAAATTGTAATAACAAAGTAGACTACTCGGCGTATTTAGGGGTTAAACCGATGAATCAACTTTAATACTTGTCCTTGGATATTGGAGCGGATTCTAATTCTAAGGGCCAGCTGTCATTTTTTAATTTTATGTCATATTCATCTGCTTCCAGGTGCGTAACCTGTGCTACATGGTGACGCGGCGGGAGAAGATGAAGCACAGCCTGTGTGACCTCCAAGAGAAGATCTTCCACCTACAAGTGCAGCTGCTGGAAGAGGACATGGCCGGAGGTAAACAGCCCGTAACGTTTCACGCATTCAGACATCTGGCCGTCGTTGTGGTGTACTCCAGGGTTGGCTTTTAAGTCCCCTGCATTCCTGCATGCATTCCAGTCACAATTTTTAAATGATTTCCTGCGCAATTGACAGTATTAGTGTCATATAAAGGTGCATCTTGAAAAAAATTACAAAACCATTGAAAGTATTTGGCCGGAGGTAAACGGCCCACATTGTTTCACTCATTCAGGCATCTGTCTGTCTTTGTGGTGTACTCCAGGGTTGGCTTTTAAGTCCCCTGCATTCCTGCATGCATTCCAGTCACAATTTTCAGATGATTTGCCGCACAGTTGACAGTATTAGTGTCATATAAAGGTGCATCTTCAAAAAAATTACAAAACCATTGAAAGTATTTTTTATCTCAGTACTTCAATTCTAAAAACGAGATTCTTTTAATGCATAGGGAATACTTTTCAGAAGCCCAATCTCGAACTAAATTCTACATTAAAGATCGTCTTGACTGTTTGTGATGTCATATTCAAATTTCCTGCTGTGGTAATTTGGGGGATTTTCATTAGCTTAGCGAAACTATAAAAATCAGAATTCTAGTCTATCGACTATGCAAATATTTCACTGTGTATGGGTGTCAAAGTCATTTTTGTTGCGGGCCATACTGTAGTTGCGGTTTCCCTTAGAGGGCCGTTAACTAACCGTTAAATCATGGTTCATGAATTTATATATATATATATATATATATATATATATATAATATTGTTCATATTTGGTAACACGAAAATGCTTCCAATATCTCAGCGTTATGACGTGACTATTTGAAATTTTTGGTACAGATTTCAACAAGAATCGTGGAAGTTGCCGCACGCGATTTGTCTCTGCGGGCCACATGAAATCACGCGGCGGGCCGGACCTGGCCCCCCCGGGCCTTGAGTTTGACACCTGTGGTGTATATAAGTGAATCAGTTGCACTTGTTGAATTCAGTGTACTGTAATAAACTGATATCTACAATATTCAAATATGTTGAGATGGGTGTAAAGATCTACGCAAGAGCCCTCTTGGATTTTTTCAGGGGGAGGGCGGGGAGGAAGATACTCAATACAAAATCACTGCTATCATTTGACACAGTTTTCTAGGACGGACACACACGCACATGCACACACACGCTAGTATGAGTATGAGTATTGTTATGCAGGAAGTGCAGTACGTTTACATTCCAACTGTGACGAGCTGACAGCGGTTAGTTTTGGCCTCTGTGATCTGCTCTCGTTTAGCGTGTGTGTGTTTGTATGACGGAGGACGAGAAAGGCAGGCGACGTGAGGGAGAAGAGGGGCGGGAAGGTTTATGGGATGGCAGTCTGAGGAAAGATAAGAAAGAGAGGAAAGGAGGGGCTGTGTGGGGAGTGGGGAAGAAAAGCTAATGAGTTCAGGTAAGAAGTAGTACTGTACACACACACACTTGGGCTGCGGTTGAGCACGTCCGGAAAACAAGGTCATTAATTACACGGCGTAAAGTGAATCTCCCGCGTAGTGAAAGAGAGGTGAGAGGTCCGAAGAGCGTAAATTATTAGAATTCGTTTTGAGGCGAGCGTGCAGATTTTGAAGGAAAACAAAGCTTCGGGAGTGGAAGTCAGGCGTGAATGAATTGGCCCCAAATGATCTTGATATGGCTGCGTCGTGTCAAAACGATGGACCGCCTCTGGTTTTGTGGGCGTGGCTTCTTGAGACAGTTTTTTTTGTGGGTCTACTCGTGGTAGACATCTGTCAAATGTCACGTGGCTACGTAAAACGGGCAACGGCGGCTGATTTAAAACTAATTTTATGAAAAAGATTCTGGAAATCGCGATAATGAGCCTAAACTCGCTGCCCACTTCCTGTCTTTTCCCTTTGTGACTTCATGTGTTTTTTTTTGTGGGTCTACTCATGAGAGACACGACCATGAAATGTTTTGTTGCTAAACGAAACGGATTTCGGGGGGTGGGGGTGGGGGTGCTGCGTTTTCCAGCGACGCGATTATCGGTAATCATGCAATGCAAGACAGCTGGGATATGTATTGATATTCAGGAACATGTGATGAGAACAGTTTCACTGCTTTTTCAGTTTTAGTCCCGAGGTTTATGCCACACAAATCTATTTATCCATCCATTTTCTTTTTCTGCTTATCCTCACAAGGGTCGCAGAAGTGCTGGAGCCTATCCCAGCTGTCAATGAGCAGGAGGCGGAGTACACCCTGAATGGGTGGCCAGCCAATCGCAGGGCACATAGAGACAAACAGCCGCACCCACAATCACACCTAGGGGCAATTTAGAGTGTCCAATTGATGTTGCATGTTTTTGGGAGCGCCACCGTGCCACCCAATGCAAGACCAACCAGATATATAAATTTTCACCAGGTTGAACACGCCGGCAAATTTTTGTGTATGGCAAAAAAGCGCCCCACGTGGCATTTTACGCGTCTCGAGATAGAGGAACGTTGCCCCCGCTTACTGGGGTCTTAAATAATGCACATAAAAGCTTGTAAAATGGTGTTTTAAAGCACTGCTGATGTGGTTGGATGTGTTCACAGATTACAAGCTGCGGGGGGTGGAAATCTTCCACACTTGTCCTTGAAAACCCCCCAAAAAAGACCAGTTCCCTACCCCCACCCCTTTCCTCCTGCTTAGCTGCAATGCACACAAAAGAAAAGGATTACATTAGGGAAATTAAGAGAGTGGGAAAATACGGGTGGGGATATTGACCAAATTCAGTTACATGAGATTAGATACTGTTACATCCATCTTTGAGTTTATCCTCACGATGGTCGCGGGGAGTTCCGGAGCCTATCCCTGCTGTCGACGGGCAGGAGGCGCGGTACACCCTGAACTGGTCGCCAGCCAATCGCAGGGCACATGGAGACAAGCAGCCGCACTCACGATCACACCTAGGGACAATTTTAGAGTGTCCAATTAATGTTGCATGATTTTGGGATGTGGGAGGAAACCGGAGTGCCTGGAGGAAACCAACACAGCCACGGGGAGAACATGCAAACTCCACACCGACGAGACCGGGATTCGGCAGATCTGCTTACCAGTCGCACCCCGTGCTGCCACAAACTTAACTCGAGATCTATGACATCGTTGACATCAATCTATACAATTGTGTGTCCCGCAGAGAGAGTCCAGAAAGGAGGAGGCGGGAAAAGGAAGCAGAGTGCAGGAAAGGAGAGCAAGAGAAAGGAGAGATGGAAGTCAGACAGTGCCCCTCTGCTTAAACAGCTAGGTACACTCTACGTCCGCACTCTACGTTGATGAATTATTGTAATATATATTGTTGCTTTTGCCATAGTCAGAGCGGGCCTGAATACTTTACTCCGAAGCGCTCGTAGACAAAAAAAAATCTAGAAGAAAACCAGACTTTATCTGGTTACGTATCAGTGTCCCAGGTGAGCAACCCTCTCGGGCAGGCAAATAATCCGAGCAGGCCCATCGCCGTGGAGATAGATCTCTCTCAAAATGGTTTTTATTAATAACCCTAATACTAATTAATTAATAATAACCCCTAACCCTAATAGCTAGACTTTGAGGGGTCTTGGATAACATAAGTATCCCGGTCGAGCCTGGGCACTTTGCCACGAAGCTTATTCAAAAAATTGGGGGGGGGGGTTTGTGTGAGCAAGCAGAAATGGGCCGCTCTGGAGTTTACACAAGAACCAGACTTTTGGGGATTATGAGTGAGGATTGGGGGGGGCAATCTGAGCTGGCCTAGACCTGTCACACTGGAGCTCTTTAAAAAAATGTCTTTTAATTAAAGAGTCATACTTTGGAGGTATCTGGCTGAGCACGAGTGTCACCCCTCCCCAAAGTGTCCTCTTGGGCGGGTACCAATCCAAATAGGTGGGGGCCTAAGCACTTTACTCTGGAGCCCGCATTTGAACCAGACTTTTCGAGGGTCTCGGTGAACAAGAGTGTTCCCACCTGAGGGCCTCTCTTGGGCAGGCAACTATCTGAGTAGGGATGGGGACTTTATAAAGAATGAGACTTTGAAGAACCAGAATTTCATTTTATTTAATTTTTTTCGGGGGGAGGGGGGGGGGTGTTAAGTTTGGCAGTTGACGCCCCTTGTGGTCAGGCACCACTTCCAGCAAGCGTAGACGTACAGCTCTGCAGTTCATGCAAAAAAATACAAAATAATCGTGTAACACCCTGTCAATTTTCATCCATGACTTATTTGTAGCTATGTAACATGGTATGGAAACATGCGTCACATGATTACCGAGGTGGCGCATTTCCCTTCCTCCTCGCTTTTTTTTTTGTTTTGTTTTTTTCTTCGCCTCCCTCACCTCCTGCAGCGGCATGCTGCGTCATGGAAACAAATGTGTGTGTTTATCTGTTTGCGCGGTGGCCCGTCAAAGCCACACAAACAGCACCTCCTGCTGTCCTACTTGGCACACATCATTCCTGAAGATTTACACAGCAAAAGCAGTTCTTATTATGAATATTGAAGATTCTTTTTGCATCTGTAGGTCTGTCCAAGTCCTTCCCGTTGGATAACTCGTTGTTCGACAGCTGGCTGGCTGAGTCTGTGCAGATCACGGCCGATGACGTGCTGGGCAAGTGGGCTCTGGGTTCGCAGCACCGGGACAAGACCGGCAGCCTGCTCTCCGACCAGGTAACGACTCAGCAACATCCTAAACGGACGAAAAATGCTCCACGGATTTTGGTCGATATGTATGGGTCGGCTGGTAAAGCGTTGGCTTCACGGTTCTGAGTTCCGTGGTTCGATCCCGACCCTGCCTGTGTAAAGTTTGCATGTTCTCCCTGTGCCACCGTGGGTTTGCTGTTGTCTGTCTCTGTGTGCCCTGCGCTTGGCTGGCGACCAGTTCAGGGTGTACCCCGCCTCCTGCCCGTTGACAGCTCGGATAGGCTCCGACACTCCCCGTGACCCTCGTGAGGATAAGCGACTAAGAAATTGGATGGTTACAATTTGAGAATTTGTAAAAAAAAAAAAAAAAAAGTACTGTATTTTCCACACTATAAGGCGCACCTAAAAGCCTTGAATTTTCTCAAAAGCCGACGGTGCGCCTTATAATCAGGTGGGCCTTATATATGGGTCAATTTTGAGCCTTTAGTGCCGCTCCATCTAATGGATGGATAACGTAACCCCAGCCTTTACTGTAGCGTCTATTCTATGCGCCTTATAATGCAGTGCGCCTTATATGTGGGAAAAAAAATAAATGATCCTCTAATTGAAAGTGCACCTTATAAGGCGGTGCGCCTTATAGTGCGGAAAATACTGTACTATTTTTCCCAGTTCAGGGTGTACCCCGCCTCCTGCCCGTTGACAGCTGGGATAGGCTCCAGCACTCCCAGCAACCCTTGTGAGGATAAACAGTGAAGAAAATGGATGGATAGATGTCTATCATGAATAGTCATGAAAAACAATCTCGAGGGAATGCCTGAAAAGCGTCAACTTTCCGGACTTTCCCGATTGTTCCGCAGCTTCTGCAGGGCGAGGAGAGCCTGCTCAATCTGATGATGGAAAACTCCATGGAGTCCACGTGGAAGACACCCCAGCTGGGCCGCAAATCCCGGGGCAGCTGCAAGCCCCGCGCCCGCGGACACCCGCACGCACCGTGCACCGTGCCTCCGCCGGAGACCCTTCGGTCTACCGGCTCGGGGTCCGGCGCCTCTGCCGTCAAGAGCCCGTGGATTGGTGGCGGGGAAGAGGAAAAGCACGCTGCCCGGAACCGGGCAAAAGGTCCCGCCAGGATCCTCCACCACCACCACCTCCACCGTCATCACACCAGGAGTTCAGACCTGCAGCCGCCCATTTCCAAAATGGATTCCTGCCACATCTCTGAGGACGGCGAGCCGTGGGGCGCCAACGGCGTCACGTCAGGGCGGACGTCCGCCGCTCCGTCCCCGCGTCTACGCGTGTCCCGCCAAGTAAAATCCCGAGGGCGAGGCGGCAGCGGGATGGCATCCGAGGTAAAGGAACAGCGTTTGCTCCACGCCGACGGCTACTTTTCGGACGGCGAGCAAAGCGACTCGGACAGGCGCCCCGGCGGAGCGCGCAAACTCCGCCTGGCGCAGTTGCATCCCGGGAATGAGGACCTGCTGAGGCAGAGCGTCATGGCGTCTTAAGGACCCCGAACGCCCTGCCGACACGCGAGCGCTCTCGTTAGCCCGCTCGCTCTACCTGTGCCCTGAGCATTCTTTGAATGTAGCTACTCGCCTCCTTGCGTCTCACCGTTCGGTTCCGCGCAGAAATAGGAAACAGGCGTCCGTTTTTTTTTTTTAATTTTTTTTTTCCTATCCAATTTCTGTGCGTTAAAAGACTTGGTCATCGTAGTCTTTGGGGCATTCTTCTAAATATCTTTACCGAGGTTGGTTTCAGGGTCTTCTTTGAACAGCAGGTGGCGTCTGAAAGCACAACTAGCGAGCAATGAGCGTGATTAGTACTGGCTGGTTTACAAAAAAAATAAAATAAAATAAAGATACTTTGTCGTTTCCGAGTAGGACAGCAGTTGGAATTCAAAACAAAGAACGAACGAAAACATTCTTCCTCATTCGAAACTCCATTTGTTTGCCTGGAATAAACTCTGTGCCTTCTGTCGCACCCCCAACAAGCCAAACAATCACCGACCAATTAGCCGTCGCCCAATCTGATTTATAACAATCAATGCGAATGTCACCTTAATCATTTTTAGAGTGCCTGAATGAAGGATGTACGGACAAAGTTTTGTGTTCTTTCGCGTCTACCGTCAAAGAGGCGTTTTCAACATCAAGCAGTGCCAGTCAACAGCCTTTAGAGGGCAGCATTTAGCATATCCGATTTCCCGGTCCATGACGTTAGCTAGCGGACGACGTGGCTAGGCTAATGCGGCTAAACTCGCACGTACCATCGAAGAAGTTTGTCCAACAATTGTGCAAATGTGCGTTTAAAAAAAAAAAAATGCTGTTTTTGGACCGAAGGCCGTCTGTAATAATCTCAGGGTTTTTAAAAGAAAAAAATTATGAAAAAAAAAAAAGTCTCGATAAATCGACATACGTTTATTATTTTTTAGGTTCAGCTAGCAAACGCTATATAAATAGTTGAATAAATCAATAAATATACATACAAATATATATGAAACAACGTGTGAATGTCAAGAAACTTCCACGTTTGGATGACTACTGAGCACTCGGTGTGGTCAGGTGACCATCATGCTGGGACCAATCAGCTGCGCGGGCCCACTTTTCACTTTTTTTTTTGTTTTGTTTGTTTTTGTCACTCCACTAATCCGACGCGACGTTATCGTCACGTTGCTGCTGAACTGATCACACATTCACTTAAAGCAGGTTTGGTGTAACAGGGTTCGAATGTGCGACCAGGTGTCGGCCGCAGCGCGTATACACTCGAGACACTTCCGGATGCATTCCCGGTGTTCCCAAAGGCGTTCTCGACGCTCCCGAATTCGTCCCTGGCGCTCTCGTATGTGCTCGCAGCACTCCCGGATGTGCCCCCTCCTGCGTACGCTCCTGCGCGCGTTGCTGAAGCTCGCGTACGCGGTCCCGACGCTTCCGAATGCGATCCTGAAGATCCGGTGTGTGTTCCCGACGCTCCTGTCGCGGGGCACCCGACACTCCGGTATGCGCTCCTTTCCAAGAGGAGGCTATTGTTATGAATATTACTGCTGGCAACAATAACGACAACCTCAGACGTTTGCGGTGTTCCTTCCAAGTAGACGGCAAAGCTCATAGCACGTAGTAGCGATGTGGCGCGGTGGCGTAGGCAGTCAGTCGAGTTGAATCGAATCTACCCACCGCGCTGTCTTCATAGTGTACACAAACCGCTATCATATAATATTTACAGTGTGGCGACCACGCCCTCTTCTTTCTAGCTTCCTAGCATAACGTAGACGGGGGGGTTTGCCCCCCCCCCCCCTGTGTGAAGTAGACGCTGAGCTGTTTGTCGTGAGCTACTTTGGACTCGCTGTTGGCTTTGGTGTTCGGATCATATTCCGACCTTTTTTCAGTTCACTTTCAATTTTTGCTTATTTTTCCACACGGGACTCTGGTCGGGTGACGCGGAAATCTCAGTCCACATGCATCCTACAGGTTGTGCTGTAGAACCCAATCAGAAACCGAAAGAAAGTCATTTGGGGAATTGACACGACAATAGAGAACGGAGAGGAGAAAAAAAAAAGGGGGGTTTCATACATGTGGACTGATAAATTGATTTGATGGCACTTCTGAATATACAATTACAATTTCACCATGTCGTAGGTAGGGGGCAGCATTTTGCCAGAAAGCACCACTTCATACTGTTGATGCCACAGATAACATTGGTAGCTACATGGCCATTTTTTAGCTGCATGCTGACATCCACGCTAAGCTAAGGAGGTTGAAGTCGACAGCGCATTTCATGCGAAATTTTAAAAATGTCCTGGTACATTTAGTTGCACACAGGTGCATAAAACACCATACAGTAACGACAAGGGCAAGTGAGAACCTGGAAAAAAAAGCATGTGAAATCGTTCACGTGCTTTTTTTCTTTTTCATATATTGTGTACTAATATCATATCCCTTGGCATTGACAAAATACACCCCTGCGAAAATTAGCTGAGAATTGAGCAACCTTCAGTTTCATTGGCATTGCCTTCTGTCGGTACGTCGACCTCCCTAAAATGGCTGCGATCTAGGCACGTTTGTTAACTGGCCAGCTACGCGGCGAGGGCGCATTTACTGTTCATGTCTATGGTTGAAACGCTAATGTCATTATTTTAAGCTTTTTTTTGTTTTTGTTTTTACATCAACTGGTCCAAGTTGGTGACTCAACCGCATCCCCGCGGGGCACAAAGTGGTATTATAAGTTCATTTGCCTTTCACCTAAGCATAATTTTACCTTTAATCCATAAAACTTTTTCAGGTTTTAAAATAAAGGATTCCGCGCTGTAAAGGGGCTTTTTACATTAACATCCTTTAGTTTGCTTTAATCTAGTTGGCTTCTCCCCCCCCCCCCCCGGGCCCGGTTCAGCGGGACCAAATCAGCCAGTTCGGCCCAATTACAGACAACATTAGCAATAGCATCAGCGGCTAGCGAGATGATGGACTAGATGTTATTGATAAGGTCCGACCAACGAGCTAAAATTGGAACGAAAACCAAGATTAGACCATAGACTTAAGAGTGCATCTTTAGCGTATTAGCAGTTAGCATGTCATCACGCATGCTTATTACGCATTGTTTTGCTAGCGAATGAGGCTAATGCAAACAAGGCTTTTTATTTATTGGTGTCGTGTGGCCTCGTATAGCTTGTCCACACAGTTATTAAACTTATCGACAAATGCCACTCCATTGTTCCAGTTTTATTTTGCTTATTAATAAGAACCCCGCAAATTTCTTGCGACCAATAAGAAAAGAGAGCTGTAAAAGGATGTGTTTTAGCACTTTTATGAACCGAACCCTGGGGAGGCAGGCAAGTTTACAAACTCACTGACTGATCCTAACAAGAAAAAGCCAACTAAAGTAAAATGTTGAACTAACATTTAACCCTCCTGTTACGTTTGTTTCTCAGGAACAGTGACGACGTTCCTGGGTCATTTTGACCTAGGGCATGTTTCATCATCCAAAAGTGTTCTGAATGAATAAACCTCCCAACAAAATAATAATTAAAATTACAATTTTTAGCAATATTTGTCAGATTTTTAAATGGGTTATTTTGAGCCGAGCCATCATAAATTATCCAAAGGTGTCAGAAACTCAATAAACTAACGTTCAACTTTTAAACTTGGAGTTCTTCGACTTTAAAAAGGGGTCAATTGCTCTTTTCATGATGCCAAAGTGCCCAATAAAATAAGAACCCTCCTCCCCCCAAAAAACTTTGTATTTTAAAAAAAAATTCATTTTATTTGTTTGTTTTTTTAAATGGGTCATTTTGACCTGTTGTACTTTAGATTTTTCCAAAGGGTCCGAAGCATAACACTGTTGTCGAAACAATTTTAACTTTTGTTGTTTTATTTGTTGCATTTTGACCCGGACAACTCCAAAAGTATCAGAAACCTAATACATTTGAATTAATATTTTTTTTTTCAAATAATGTCCTTTTGGATGGATTATTTTGACCCAGGATAGGATAAATGATCCAAAATTGCCCCAAACCAAAATAAGGTCATACTAGACAGTGTTTAAAAACTACTTTTTTATGTTTTGTTTCATTTTGCGTGTTAAGTTACAGTAATTTTAAGCCATGCAGGTGTTTCAAAATGAAAAATTACTTCAAAGTTTTAAAACGGTCAATGTGACCCAAAACATAACAGGAGGGGTTTTAATGTTTTCTCAGCATTTATTGATTTAAAACAAGCAGATCTTATCTTTGTGTTATCTGAAAGTGTCATATTCACCAGCACCAGAATCCAGATTGTGTTTAGACTGGGTATGAATCCAGATCAGCATCTGAATCTTCTTTTTAAAAAAAAAAAAAAATCAATCCTCTGCTGCATCAAAAGCTTTTTTTCTTCAACACGTGAATATGAATGTCGCAGGGGTTTGAGCCTTCTGTCTTGTTTTTGTTTCAAAAAAAATTGTTGTGCCATTTGTGAATAGCAAAGAGAATTATTGAAAGTATATGAAAAGAAGAAAAAGAGCTATTTTAAATTATTTTTCATTTTTTTGTCTGACGTTTGTTTTGGGTTGTTTCGTGTTGTTTGTTTTTTTCCTCTATTTATTTTCTTGTATTAGAGTCTTCTTTGTAGGAGGGAGGGACAACTTTAAAAACAAACAAACGTGTATTTTTCATTAGTGCGAGAAGCCTATTTTCTTCCTTTTTGTACAATTTGGATGTTTGGAGCGAGACTTTGACAAGCAATATGATGATGTCCTTTCTCTGTGACTGTATATCTGCATGCTCTTTGTGTGTTGCCTTAACCATGGCTGCCAATCTCCCCCCCCCCAGTCCCCATTTTGCCTGGTGGCGTCCCACCCGGTCTGGTCCAGTGCAGTCCAATAAAAGCAGTGCTTTCTGTGTACTCCCACCCAGCCTCCTTTCACGTTCTATCCATGTGCAGTGAAGAAAATAAGTATTTGAACACCCTGCTATATTGCAAGTTCTCCCACTTAGAAATCATGACCTCAATCTTCGTCTCAAAAGAAAAATGCAGAAATCACAATGTATGATTTTTTTAACGATTTATTTGCGTGATATAGCTGCAAATAAATATTTGAACACCTGAGAAAACCAATGTTAATATTTGGTACAGTAGCCTTTGTCTGCAATTACAGAACTCAAACGTTTCCTGTCGTTGTTCACCAGGTTTGCACACACTTCAGGAGGGATTCTGGCCCACTCCTCCACACAGACAGGTTTCTGGGCTGTCGCTGAGAAACACGGAGTTTCAGCTCCCTCCAAAGATGTTCTATTGGGTTTAGGTCTGGAGACTGGCTAGGCCACGCCAGAACCTTGACGTGCTTCTTACGGAGCCACTCCTTGGTTTTCCTGGCTGTGTGTTTCGGGTCATTGTAATGTTGAAAGACTCAGCCACGACCCATCTTCAATGCTCTGAGGGAAAGAGGTTGTTCCCCAAAATCTCACAATACACGGCATTGGTCATCCTCTCCTTAATACAGTGCAGTCGTCCTGTCCCATGTGCAGAAAAACACCCCCAAAAGCATGATGCTACCACCCCCATGCTTCACAGTAGGGATGGTGTTCATCATTTGTTTTCCTCCAAACACGGTTAGGGGAATTATGACCAAAAAGTTCCATTTCGGCCTCATCTGACCACAAAACCTTCTCCCATGACTCCTCTGTATCGTCCTAATGGTCATTGGCAAACTTAAGACAGGCCTTGACATGTCCTGGTTTAAGTAGGGGAACATTCAGTGCCATGCATGATTTCAAACCATGACGTCACCTTGGAAACGGTGGTCCCAGCTCTTTTCAGGTCATTGACCAAGTCCTGTCGCGTAGCCCTGGGCTGATTCCTCACCTTTCTAAGGATCATTGAGACCCCACGAGGTGATATCTTGCGTGGGGCTCCAGTCCGATTGAGATTGACTGTCATATTTTTTTGGGGTGGCACAGCTGTAAAGTGTCCTCCTCATAGTTCTGAGAACCAGAGTTCAAAATCCCACCTCTGCCTGTGTGGAGTTTGCATGTTTTCCCCGTGCTTGGGTGGCTTTTCTCCGGGCACTCCGGTTTCCTCCCACATCCCAAAAACAAGCAACATTAGTTGGACCCTCTAAATTGCCCCTAGGTGGGATTGTGAGTGCAATTGGTTGTTTGTCTCAACGTAACCTGCGATTGGCTGGTAACCGGATCAGGGTTCAGGTTCCCCCGCCTCCTGCCCAATGACAGCTGGGATAAGCTCCAGCATTCCCGCGATCCTTGTGAGCATAAGCGGCGAAGAAAAATGGATGGCTACTATGGCTACGTAGTTTTCTGATTTTTTTATTTCATATTTTTTAACTATCACTATAATTCTGTTTAACAATATTTAATATATTTTGTTAAATAATTACATTTTAAATCTATATCTTAATAAGCACTATTTTTAAAATTTCAATTGAATAGAATAAAATATTGAATATATTTTTAAAGATTTAGTCATTAAATTATAATTCTGTTAACCAACATTATTAGTTGTCTACAAAATGATAATTCATCACGAACAAATGCATGCCGTAAATATCACAAAGCTTTTTTTTGTTTGTTCCTGCTATGTTTAAAAGATGACATCTCCTGTCTTTTCCAGGGCTGAGTAGTTTTCCTGTATTTTACTTTGACCTTCACGTGACGTATGACAGTCGTGTTTAACTGCGTCGAAATCCCTCGCAATTACCTCAAAATGCGTAACGATGGCGACCGTTTGATCCAGGAGCAAATGGTGGCCACCATTTTGCGCTGGGAATCGTTTCCTCGAGCCAGATTGTTGAGGTGCTGCGCGCTCTTAAGAGAGGCTCACGCAAGCGAGGGAGGCAAAGTCACCTTCCATGGGTGGCACACACGCCTGCTGACTTAACACGCGCTGCTTTGTGCGTCTACACACAATCATTGCTTATTATCTCGTCATCGTCACGGAATTTGGGGGTTTTTGCAGCAATTCGTGTTAGCTGTGGTAAGCACAGTATTCTCACACAGATCCTTTTTTTTTTAAATCAATGAACTGACCAAATATTTTTCATACTTCATGATATTATTCCAGCGACCTGTTGTTATGTCCCTTGACAAGGAAAAGACCAAAGTCACAACCCTTCCATAGAGAGATATTTTTCAACATTTTGCATTCTTCCCATTATATTTTGCAATGTTCTCGTTCCGGTGGTTATCCTTTTATTCTTTTAATCTAAATTTTAGATTAAAAATAAAATACCGCACTCTGTAATATTTAAAATGTATGACTTAAAACTATAAACAGTTAAGCCAATTTTTAAAAAGTTCAATTTTAATAACGTCTCCAATTATGTACATAGATACAGTAAATAGGCTCCAGCACTCCTTGCGACCCTCGTGAGGATAAGCGGCAAAGAAAATGGATGAATACAGTATTTATCATATTTTAAAATCTTTTTCTTTTGGCTTTAGGGGTCCATTAGGGGTTGCCGCAGCGTGTCATCTTTTTCCATCTAATATATCATATTTTAAAATATTAAATAAAAAAACAATACATTACAAAACTGGAAAATGAATTAAAACCAAATTAAAAAATCTAAAACTATATTGAAGAATAAATTAAAACAAATAACTAAGGCAAAACTCCAAATTTCATGTAGAATAATTCACTACTCAATCTAAAAACATTCATGCAATATATTTCAAAACAATTTAAAAAAAAATAACATTTATTGAAAAACTTATCCGTCCATTCTCCGTGCCGCTTTTTCCTCACCCAGGTCGCAAAGTGGTTCCGATCCGACGCAGGGGTACAACCTCAACTGGTTGCCGACCAATCGTACTGCACATGGAAAGTGTGTGTGTGTGTGTGTGTGTGTGTGTGTGTGTGTGTGTGTGTGTGTGTGTGCTACTTAGCAGAAAAAAGGTTAAAAGTATTTTAAATAAATCTGATAAAAATGACAGACTTCAAAGAAAAAACAATTTAGATAAACATCCAAATCTTAACAAAAAGTAAGAGGTATTAATGTGTGCGATCTATTTGTCCATTTTCTTTTAGCCCTTCTTGACCTCATGACGGTTGCAAGTGAGATTCTGGAGCCCATTCCCAGCTGACTTTAGGCAAGAAGCCGTGTACACACTGGACTGCGTAATCGCCATTCAATATCAGAAAACCAAATATATACTTTTGTTATGTTTTTTAAAGGTAAAAATTTAATTATTATTGCATTATCAGACCTTGGTAATAGAAATGATGATCTTGGTGGTCCATTTCGAAGGAACGACACATCCATGTAAAGCCAATTAAGTTCTTGTACGTGTAGTGTGGGGGTGGAAGGGTGTGTGCTTGGGTTACTGTAAATGCTCAATGCTAAAAGCACTGATCTTAAAAAAAAAAAAAAACACTGGATGGCTTGTTGGCCACCAAAACGGAAGTCGCCATCCGCCATCTTGATACTCCCAAAACAAGCATGCCGGCCTGTGCAGCGACAGCGATTTCCTGCGTTAGTTGCCACTATCGTGGGTGTGAGAAAACATTCCACAGGTAAGTTAGAAAGATTTACTTTGACACTGTTAAAGTTTGTAAAAAATGTTTTTTTTCTGATGAGCTTAATTCACTTGTACAAAGTTTTGTTGACGGTTGTTGTTGTTCACTGTTCACTCTCTGCTTCACCTTTATAGGCCGACGTTTTTTTTGCGAAAAAGCGATGTCAATATTTTCCCAAACTTCATCAGTGGATAAGCAAGAAAACACATTTTCTGTTAAACTTTTGATGAATTTCATAATACAGAACTCTACAAATTGAATTTATCAAATGCGAGGAAACAAGTTTAAATTTTGTCTGACATAGGACGTCGCAGAGACAACAAATGAACAATGCGTTTAGCATGTATTTGCCCATTGCGAGTCCTTATTTCCAAAAATATATCTAACTGATTGACTTAAACTTTCACGTCTTTATGACAAAATAATGCTGAGTTTTTTGCTATGTTATGATGATAGTGCTTCACATCGTATTTTGGGGAAAGTTAACGTCACGGCAATTGGGCCCTCGGTAATCTGCAAGGTACTCAGGGTGTTCTACCTATATGTCTTTCCTTTGCACTTTGCCTTTTTTGGCTTACCAAGTCGAATTAAAAAGCCTTCATGTTACCAGAACTGAAAAAAAAATGTCAATCTCACACGACCAGTTTTAATTCTACATGCCAAATTTAGAGAACAACCCCGCCATAATCCAACCTGTAAACCATGTCCTCCGCACTTTTCGGGAGTACCAAGATGCCGACCAACTGGCTTCAACCAATTGACATATGTATATGCGCTATCCAGTCTTTTGTCTTTTTTAAGATCAGTGCCTAAAAGCCTGAAATTGTATGTCATTCAAATCATTGTGTTTACTGCTCTGCTTGTCTCTGCGAAAAGTACACATTTGATGTCTCGGCCGCCCTCTAGTGGGGACTCGAGGACACGCTCGTGGAAAACTGACTATGGTTTAAATGGAAAGCAGCGCCCCCTGGTGGATGCATGTTCAGCTAACTACACAAATATCTTCCTATGGAGCTAACTACTTCCACTTCTGTTTACTTACAGTACCTACCAAACCAACAAACTTTACTTGGGTCATTATCCATCTGCAATGTAAATTCAATGAGTTCTGGAGACTCTTCTTCTTCTTTTCCTTTCGGCTTGTCCCATTATGGGTCGGACCCACAGCGTGTCATCTTTTGCCATCTTAGCCTATCTCCTGCATCTTCCTCTCTAACCCCAACTGCCCTCATGTCTTCCCTCAGCACATCCATAAACCTTCTCTTTGGTCTTCCTCTCGCTCTTTTCCCCGGGAGCTCCCCCTCCACCTTTCTCATTCACGCACATATATTCTGTTTTGCTTCGGCAAATCTTCATTCCTCTCCTTTCCGATGCGTGTCTCCATCTTTCTAATTGTTCCTCCGCGTGCTCCCTGCTTTCACAATATCATCTGCGAACATCATGGTCCAAGGGGATTCCAGTCTAACCTCATCTGTCAGCCTATCCATTACCACTGCAAACAGGAAGGGGCTCAGAGCTGATCCCTGATGCAGTCCCACCTCCACCATAAATTCCTCTGTCACACCTCACCATTGTTCTGCTGCCATCATACATGTCCTGTACTATTTTAACATACTTCTCTGCCACACCAGACTTACGCATGCAATGCCACAGTTCCTCTCTTGGTACTCTGTCATGGGCTTTCTCGAGATCCACAAAGACACAATGTAGCTCCTTCCGACCTTCTCTGTACTTTTCCACTAGCATCCTCAAGGCAAATAATGCATCTTCAATGAGTTCTGAAGACATTTGGCTGAATATGAGCAGATAATTTTGCCAGAAACACTTCAGAATCCATCCTGTTTCTTTTGTTGTACATTTGAAGTTTAACATTACTTTATTATTGCAGTACAGCAACAGGAGTTGCTAGTAACTGGTTGGAAATCAGTGCTGAGGGTAGATTTCTAGCTCAAGATTACATGGTAGCTGTGTTAGCTGCTCTGCTAATTGATCAAGGGAAGGCTTAGCTCATTAAAAGAAAAATGTCATTATGGCTTTTTCTGGTAATACTGTATGTGTTAATATGGT